>NC_142145.1:26632575-26784090 GCF_024610735.1 Ursus americanus
AATCATATTCACTAAAATCAAAATTCTTTTCAGGAGCGGACTTTACAGAACTAGTTTCAACTTAAAGTGATTTTACAGAGAAGTGACGTCCCACCATAAAACTGCAAAGAGTGATTAAAAGTACAAAAAGGTCATCTATAATAAAGGAGATATTTGATTAAAAGCCCTGAATACTCAAGACCACTACAAAGTATTTTCACATTAATATTCACTACAAAATACTCTATTTTTGCTCATCTCTAAGTCCTCTAAATGCAAGAACTGCCAGAATTATCTCGATATGATATCTCCAAACAGATTCTTAAAACAGCAATACAGTCTCAAAAACCTCATGGAGACAATGATTTAGTGCGGATAATAAGTTGTCTGTCAGTTAACTGTTAACTAAAAAACACTCTTCATAAACATCTGTTTCCAGATATCGAACTCAATTAAGCATGATCATGCACTATAGAATACAGAAGTCTCTATCATTTTCACTCTTAAAGAAAATGCATTAAAAAATAAAAATGAAAAAAAGAAAAAAGAAAAGAAAATGCATTAATTGTAAATTTGGCATAAGAGAACATCTAGCCTAATTACTTCAATGTTTATGCTGCTGACAAAGCTTATAAATGAAGCATTTTCTGAATTACTAAATTAGTTGTACCTTGATGAAAAAGTATAGCAAGAATCTCAGTTTTTAATTTTCCTCTTGATTTCCATTCTGTATAAACAGCTTGATTCAAATGTCAACATCCAAGAGATTCTGTCAGGCACATCCAGTTTAAGTTCACCTGAATGTCCATGTTGCTGCACTCAAGTCAGTTCATAACTTATCCAATCTTTACAATTTATACAACTTTTCAACAATTGCCCTTGCTATTAGGTTGAGTGTATCCCCTTCCCTGAAGTCATAATGTGACTCAGGAAACTGACATATACATATTACATTAAAAATGCACGATGTCACAATTTTTTAGGGGTAGCAATATGGACAGTTGAAACGAACTTCCTAATATTTAAACTTAGGCTGTTCCATCTTTGCTGCTTTGCACACCCACTTACATGAACAGCACCTCCTGAAACTGTGCAGCATGTGCACAGTCCAGGCAGTCATATACGGTGGCCTGGCACCTTAACTACCATTTGATTCTCCAGGACTACTTTAGAAACTCTACAAACTTTCAAAAGCCACAATCTTACTACATGCTGTGAACAAGAGAAATTAAATCACAGATTCAGATTAATTTACTTTGGTGTTTTGATTTGTATACAATTCAGAATAGACAAGAAACAGACCACCAGTGTTTTAGAAGTTCTAAACACTGGTGAAAGTAGTCAATTAGCAAGGAGGTTTGGATAATATAAACAAAGCACACCTAACTATGTAAGCCAAACAGGAGAGTGCCCACAAACACATTTCTCATGCCACCTCTATAACTGGGTCTATTTTGTTCACCCACCTTCCTTTCCCTTTCCATAAGGAGACAAAATATTGGGGTGGTTATATAAAAATCTGTTTAGTGAGTGAAATTAAGCACTGTGTCATTATGATCTTGATTAACAGATCAGAACACAGGACATAAGAATGAACAAACAATTTTACAGGTGTTAAGCAAGCTTTTTAAAAAATATTACTATATGCAAAACTGAAATATACCTAGGACCTGCCTGAGAACAACCCCAAAGTCTGCTTCTCTCATGCATTCAACTGATGAACTTCAAATAAACCCCCTCCCCAGCAATTTTAACACAAGGAACTACCAAATAAATTCAACAGATATTAAAACAGTAAGCATTTCTAACTGTTAAAAAGTCATACTTAATATATGGATGAGACTTTTATTATTATAAGATGAACACCTATAGGATTGTTCTTGTTACTGAGTTTATGTAAGTTTGGTTGGCTACAGGTTTAATTAACCAATATGATTTTTCTTGAAATATTCTTTGTATATCAGCAATATGCTGTCTTCACATGTAGAAACAAACTTTTCAGAAAACTAGGAGGAAAGAACAGCCACCCATAAAATTTTATAAACCAAAACCTCCACCTCTTTAATGTAGCAATAAACAATGCTGTCATATCTATTAAATGCCATGTAGTTTATAAAATGTTCCTAATCATAAGAGTCTCTTCAATAATGAGAATTTACCAATTAAGAACCATTCAGACCTCATGTTTCTTCCACCTTGAAATCTCAAGACTGCCTTTGTAGTACACAGTACCAGTCATGATAATATGGAGAAAGCAGATATGTCAAACATGTAATAAATTACACACCCTTACACCAATGAGAGCTAGAATAAGCAGATTTCTATCAAACTTCTTAAAGTTTAGGGGAGTAAAGGGAAAATACTGCAAAAAAGCATCCTTTCCAATGCAAGTGACAACTTAGAAAAATGCACAAGGATAACTATCTTATCATGCACTGAACGGGGAGGAAACTCATAAAACTACTGTTTTAGGAGGTACAGTTACTAGAAAACTTTAACGGAAGATAGAAGAACATGTCGTTTCAGACACCATAAGCTCGAGTACAGTGGCTATATAATAAAGCAAAGTGCCTATTCCTGAGGAGAATTTACTTAGTAATAATGCTGAACAGTGAGTATTAAATCTAAGCAGTGCTAAAAAGGCAATGATGGGAGTTCAGGTAATGTGTTACACAGAGAGAGACTTGTGAGAAATTCCATTACTTAAAAATAATTTTGTCCCTATCATTAACCATTTAAATTTTTTTTTCCTGCTGACGTGCTAAAGTGCACAACCTCAGAACAGGTTTTTAAAATTGGCCATGTCTTGTTAACACACTGCAGTCTTCAAATTTACACAGAGCTGCAGGTCTCCTGGATTTTTTCAAGTGTCACTCATCTAACTGAGCCTGACAGCTTAGAAATGCCATCGGTTGCTCTACAGTCAGTTTAAAAAACATCCTCTACCTGGTATCTCTGCAGTGATTGTCTTGCTGCTCCCTGAAACCTCTTCATCATCATCTGATGAGCTCGTGCTTGAGTCACAAGTCAGGTCACTATCACTGGTACTACTGTCCTGCAATAGGTTATACTTCTTCCTCGCAGCAGCCTCCCTTTTCTGTCTCAGTAGCCTGATTCTCTCCTTGTGCTTTTGGCTCCGATGACCTTTAACCTTGGCGACTCGGCCATTCTGTTTATCACTGGATTGCCGGTTTTTCTTGGCAGCCATAGTAGATGTTTCACTTTCAGATCGGGAACGCCGAGACTTGCGCCCGACTGTGGCACCAGACACTCCAGAAGGGTCTCCTTCCACCGCTGTTTCTGCCTGGGAGGGTTCATTCTCTTCTGCAGAAGACAACGTATCTGAATCAGCCAGGTGACCACTAGAGGATGGGGAAAGCATGCAGTGATTAGAGGAGTCACTCTCATAAACTCGGCCAGTGGTCGGCTTGTCACTCTCTGTGGATGCTAACTGAGACTCAGAAGAGTCCCTTCTCAGTTCCATCAATAAGCAGGGCATTGAAGAAAGAACTGTAGAATCCACCACCCCATCCTTCTGAACTTGAGATTCCAGTTCTACAGATCCATCTTCCTCCTTAGCTGTCTCTTGTTCAGATGTTTTTGCTGGAACTTCAGACTCAATGAGTTCTTCAACTTTTCCCACTGCCTCCTCCATCTTCATTTCAGACTTTCAAATTAAATCATGGAGCAGAGTCTAGGAAACTAGGTCAAAGATGCAACAGGAAAGCAACCTGTACAAAAACACACAAAATCAATAAACAGAAATGGTAGATTATTTTAATCAACACAACATGCTTACCTTTCTAAATGAGTAGCAAAAGTTACCATCACACAGGCCTTTAAAATGTATCTGTCCTATGCTTAACAGTCAAATTCAAAGGACTTAGTACTATCAAAAAACTAGCATACACAACTACTAAAAATGGCAAAATATTAATCCTCAATTACTGAACTTGCAAGCCCAGCAAGGAACAAAACAAGGATTTTCAATTTTAAAACTTAAATTGTTCAAGAAAGGGATCCTCAAAACTCTGACAGAGTTAAATGTGTATGTTCTGACTTTAACATAAATGAAAAAGAATGCTTCAAAAAACCTAGTCTCAGAAACAAGTTAACCAGAATGATCACTTTTATACTCAAATCCTCAAAGAGAGGAAGTTACAGTGGAGTAACATCAAATGAACACACTTATATTTAAAACAAAAACAACAACTTCCAATTACACGCATTTGGCAAATGAGCACCCAAAGTAATTGTATGCACCAAACCTATCTGCTATTCCTCTCAGGAGGAGATGCTCTACAGGCGTATTAAGAGGCCAGGCCTGACTATGCTGTTTCCTCACAGTCCTTCCTAGTTCCCACATACCTCTCATCAGGCTGAATGTGACCCTAGTTTTCAACATGTTTTGTTTCATAAACAGCCACTAAATACTTTGTGAACCCAGAAAACCTAGTACACTCCAGTCTATGAATGACTTAAGGAGTTTAAGAGAAAACACCCTACATACATTTTCCACCTTATATGCTAACTTTTTTTTTTTTTTTAAGATTTTATTTATTTGAGAGAGAGAGCATGAATGGGAAGAGGGGTAGCGGAGGAGGGAGAGGGAAAGGGAGAGAATCTCAAGCAGACTGCTCGCTGAGCTCGGGGCTGGATACCAAGACCCTGAGATCATGACCTGAGCAGAAACCAAGAGTTGGATGCTCAACTGACTGAGCCACCCAGATGCCCCTATATGCTAACTTTAGAACCTAACGTCCTTCCCCTACTCAGTGTGCTACAACTCTGCTTAATCACGGAGAAACAGGACATAATCTTTAACCACAAGAGTTGTGACTTATACAGAGCAAACTTCATTAACTGGTGGTTTGGCTTTAAAAGGATGGTGATAAGAATGTGCACAGCAAGTAAATACCTCACTCTGTACACGTAATGTTACAGAAGGCAGTTAGCATGATGTCCCACTGGTAACAGACACAAACACTGAGCTAGATGGTGTGCTAATCAAGTGCCATAGACATCTTCATCACTTCACTCTATCAACTCTATTACTTGTCAGTGTAATACATGGTAGGCGGCAACTAGAAGATACTCAGAAAATCCTTTTATTGATCTAACATGCCAAGCCTACTTTTTGCTTACTATGAACATGAATACTCTATATTCCTATTTTTCTTTTTCATGGCCTTGATCTCAGCTGCTGATCAAACAGACGTTCTGATGAAGGCTCCTCAACACATTCATGAAAACCAGAACATTCGCAGCCACTGGAAACATTCACTAATGTAAAACAATCCCATATGTAGCTTATTTCATAAGCATATTTATATCATTAATTTTTTACTTAAATGAAAATAAGCATAAATGGTGTTCCTAACACCACTCCAAAAGGAATGTAACACCTCTGAAAGCCAACAGAGGGAGTAAAAGTTAAAACAGCGAACAGCCAGTGTCGTAACTGAAGCATGCTGGCAAAACAGGAAATAAAATATTCAGATATTAAATACTCCAAATATGAAGAATAAACCAAGATTTTCTAACTAAATAACAACGAGAGCTGATTCTTCTGTAGAGAATGATGTTATATATTCCAGAATAAAAATGTTTCTTACAGCTGAAATACTTGAGAAATATATTCAAATAAAATTAATGTCAGCCATAAAGCACAAGAATCAAAAGTCTCAAATTAATTTCTGAAAGCAGGAGGCACTGGACCCTTTTGAAGTACGTAATATAACATCAGGTGGAAAAGTAAGTATGTTAATATGACCATAAAACTCCTGTTTGTTCAGTAAATAAATTGTGTGGGTAGGACAAATAAATCTAGACTGCTTTTCTTTGTAAGAAAACATGACATTATCATTGTCTTTCAGTATGACACCTCAATTGTCTTTCATTTCAAGATCCTTACATTAAGAGTTTACTGAGATCTACAATGACCTCTGCTGCCTAAAAAAAGCAGTTTTAATCACAAACACCAGCATCAATCATAAGCAGGACACCAGTTAGCTAATAGTGATATGTCCATACAATGTGGCCATAAAGGATGAAAAGGTTCTTTAATACACTAATATGGAGCAAATTTCAACACATAATGTTAAATGAATAAAAAAGATACATTATACCATTTGTGTAAATAAAGAACAAAATTATACATATAAGTGAGTTCCTCTGTAACGTACAGAATCTCTGGGAGGATACTTAAGAAAATAGTTAACGCCAGCTACTTTGGCAAGGAAAGAAAGCAAATAAGAGAACAGGAGTCAAAAGATCTTTTTACTGTACGTAGTTTTTACCTCTTGATTCTACTGCCATGTACAAGTATTACCTATTCAAAACCCCACTCAAACATAAAAGTCTACTGAAAAGTCTTCTGAAAAAAGGGGAGTTGTACCCTTCTGCTCATGACACCAACTACTCTTCAGGTCAAATTTAGTCAGTTAAGTCTATTACAGTCTCCCCTCTGTAGTGGAATTTTCTCGTAATTCATAAAGCACACACACACACACAAAGTCACAGGAAGTGAAAATACAAGCTTTGACAAAATTCCCTGCAGTGGAATAAAAATAAAGTACCCTAAACACATGGGGGAAGGATGTCATGTGTGCAGAGTAATCTTCCCCAAAAATCAGAGTATTTACTGCATATATTGTTTTAGTCTGGGGAAAAAACATGGATTTTCCTGGTAGAGGTAATCAGAAGTAGCTGGCAGTAGAAAAAGATACAACTATCAAATGATAGTTGCATCTTATAAATGGAATAAAAGGCTCTCAACCACGTGGTTTGACAGTAAATTCACAATGTAGTAGTAAATATATAACATATAGCATTTATTTTCTTAGAACAGCATTTTCTACCATGCTGTTCTTCCCTCCAGTCTAAAGGTGGTCCCCTTCTACATGGATATTACAGTTAATCCCCCCTTCATTTCCCTAGAGCCTAATGATTATTCTTTGGCATTCATCAACTTTTCACACTTAAACAGATCATCCATCCATCCGTTTACTCATTCATTTGGAAAAATTCTCCCTTGTACTTACCACCTCAACCTCACATCTTCTCCAGAAACCACTCTCTTCTTTCACAACCTCATTAAGAGAGCTGTCTAAATTCCATGCCTCTATTTCCTTACCTCTCATACTCCTCCAACCCAATCCCATCTGACATCTGCTTTTATTAAACCCGTAGAACAGTTCTTTCCAGGGTCATTAATGACCCCGGTATATCCAAAGCCAACCAACAGTTTGGCTCTCATCTTCATGTCTGAGCAGCATTCTGTTTAACCACTCCCCTCTCCTCCTTAAGCTAATGTTTTTCTTTGGCTTCCAGGTTTCCTTTCTTCTGGTTGCTCCTTCTTAGCCTACTTTATAGACTTAACTTCCTCTACCAAACCTCGGGCATTATTAGTCCTAGGACTAGGTCCTTTTCACACCCATCAAAGTAACCCTTGTCTACATGCAGTTTCCAAAACCATCCCTATACTAGTAATTCTGTCTCTCCATCTCAGCTCTTCTCCAAGCTCTATACCAGTCTACCCAAAAAGCCATTTACATCTGCATTTAGATTTCACAAAGGCACCACAATCTCTTCATGTCCACAACCAAATTACTCATCTCTGAATTACTCTGCTCCACTCTGCTCCTTCTCTAGCCTTCCCTAGCTCAGTAAAAACAGCACCACTATGGGGCACCCGGGTGGCACAGTTGGTTGAGCATCTGACTCTTGGTTTCGCCTCAAGTTCTGATCTCAGGGTCATGAGACTGAGCCCCACATCGGGCTGCGTGCTGACTACAGAATGTGCTTAAGAGTCTCTTGCCCTCTCCCTCTGTTCCTCCGACACTGCATGCAAGCTCGTGCGCATGCTGTCTCTCTATATATATTTTTTAAATAAATAAATAAATAAATAAATCTTTTTTAAAAAATAGCACCACTCTTACTTCAGTTGCTCATGTCAGAAACCTGAGGGTTATCCTTGACAATGCCTTCTCCTTTACTCAGTGCATCCCATCATTCACTAATTCCTATCAATCCTACCTCAGATTTCTAGCCTACCATTCTCCATCTCCACTGTCAACCACTCTAAACACAACCTCCACAATTTATTTTTCAATGGAACAACCAACAATCATCATCTCCTCTCTCTCTATATTCAGTGTTCTCCTGCCCACCAACCTGTGCTCTATACAGCAGGCAGAACAATATTTTACAAGGCAAATATAACATGTCTTTAGAAAGAGTTTTTTTAGATTCCACATAAACAGAAAGTATTTTATAAACGTTTTACAAGAGTAGGGGGATGACCAAGAGGAGAGTAGTTCAAGGCAACCTGAGTCTTATCTGAGTTTCTCTCTCCTCTTTAAAAAGGATTATATGCAATAATTTTAAAAATCAGGCTGTCAGGGGTGCCTGGGTGGCTCAGTCAGTTAAGCACTGTTGTCTTCATTTGGGCTCAGGTCATGATCTCATGGGTGGTAAGATCAAGCCCTGAGCTCAGTGGGAGTCTGCTTGAAGGGTCTGGCCCTCTGCCCTTCCCCCACTCACTCTCTCGAGCGTTTGCACTCTTTCGTGCTCTCTAAATCAATCTTTTTTAAAAAAAATAAAAATAAAGGGGTGCCTGGGTGGCTCAGTCAGTTAAGCATCTGCCTTCAGCTCAGGTCATGATCCCAGGGTCCTCGGATTGAGCCTCACATCAGGCTCCCTGCTCGACAGGGAGTCTGCTTCTCCCTCTCCCCCTGACCCCTCTACTACCCCACTCGTGTGTGTGTGTGTGTGTGTGTGTGTGTGTGTGTGTTCTCTCTCAAATAAATAAAGTCTTTAAAAAAATAAATAAAAATAAATTAAAAACAGGTTGTCAGTTCTGGACAATCAAAATGCAGCATTTGTGTTATGAGTCCTGTGTTCATTAAGAAACTAAGATGACAAAAGATGAGGACAGGTAGGAGAGCTAAACCATGGAAAGGAAGCAATATACCGCCTCTCTGAGACAGAGAAGTGGAAAGCACTAACTGAAAAGAAGTGGAAAGTACAAAGTATAAGGCTAAATGAAGCTACTGTGAAAATCTGGAGGGAGTTTCCCTCATATCAGACCTCATTCTTGGTCAGCAAAGTTTTGCTGTGTTAAGTTTAATACAAGGTGAAAAGAGCAGGTTTGGAGTTTTGTGAAAATGGAAAAGGACTGTAACACTTGCTACAGAAAATGTGAGGAGAATAAAACTGCTAAGCACAATAATTTACATAGTGTCAAAAAGAATAATTTGCAATACTACTCAATTTCCACACTAGGTAGGAACCATTAACACAAACTTAAGGGGAGAAGGTAGTGTGTGATTGCTCTTCCCTGCTCAAAACCTCTGCCCACATCTCCAGTTTCATCTTGGGCCACTCACACCCTAACTTCTTCCAGATACAAAGAATGTATCGTGAGCAGCTTTTTCAGATCTCTGGCCTTTCACATTCATTTTGTGCCTGCCCCCGTCTTGCTGGCTACTCTGCACAGATATCAGAATAAGTATCATTTGCTTGGGGTAGCCTTTGGCACCTTACTAATAGGATCTCTGTTATATACAGATTACACACCTATTTTCTTTCACAGCACTTTGCATAATTATAGTTAATTGTGTTATTGTTTAATGTCCATCTACCATACACAGGGACTTATAAAGATTTAAAGAAATAAAAAATTATATAAATGAAAAACCACATAATCCCCCAGCTTATTTATCTCTATGATTAATAGGCAAAACAGACCTTAAGACAGAAATTGTCAAGACAAAAGGTATCAATCTAATTTTCATGCCCTGATGATAAACATAAAAGGAATCTATGTAAGTTCCCTCTGACTACAAATTTCTCAAAGTAGAAAGCAACGTCATCATTAAGAGTGAGGATGAATGAGGTGGTGTTGAGGCTGATCAGAAGACCGGGTGTGAAAAAGTATTGTGAAAGTGAAGACACTACAGAAGGACAGTATATGATTTTCAGACAATAATAAGGGCCCACCGTAAGGGTTGTAGCATGAACTTCAAGTGAGACTGGCACACACAGGTATGTTCTTCTCCTCTGAAATTCAGCTGTGTAAGTCCAAGCACAAAGGAGGAAGAAGTTGGGTTTTAAACAGAATTCTAGTTTTACCAAGCAACTAGATCAGTGCAAGAAAGAAACAAAAGTGTATACAAGGAAATGACTGTAACGATACCAACCAGAAGGTACAGGGCAAGTGAAAATGTCTAATGGAATGGACATCCCAGTGGAGTGAACTGGGATGAGTGAACTGCAAAGAGAAGGTGGTAGTCCAAGAGCACTGTGAATGAAACAGATTACAGAAAGGTTGCATTTATTGGTAACTCATCAGATCTAAAATAGTGCCACTCAAAGTGGTGTTCTTAAAGGACCGTCTGCAGTGAGAGAAGTACAGAAATTAAGAAAATTGATTAGAGATTTACAGCAATTTGGTATTGTCATGACAACCAAACAGCATTTCAACTTCCTAGTAATTAACCGTATTTTTTAAAAGATTTTATTTATTTATTCATGAGAGACAGAGAGAGAGAGGCAGAGACAGAGGGCAAAGCAGGGGGTGCCAGTTGTGGAACTCGATCCCAGGACCCTGGGACTATGAGCCAAAGGCACTTAACCAACCAAGCCACCCAGGCACTCTAATTAATTGTATTTTAACAAAAAAAATCCACTAATGATGTATTGGAAATAAAAATATACTAGTCCTGGGGAACCTGGGTGACTCAGCTGGTTAAGTGTCTGCCTTCAGCTCAGGTCATGATCTCAGGGTCCTGAGATCGAGCCCTATGTCAGGCTCCCTGCTCAGGGGAGAATCTGCTTCTCCCTCTCCCCCTCCCCCCAACTCATGCGCACACACAAGTTCTCTGTTTCTCACTAATAAATAAAATCTTTTAAATATATATATATATATACACACTAGTCCTTCACAACAGATAGTTCGAGAAGCACTGGTTAGTGTATGACTGTGGGAATAACTGGCTGAGGTAGAGAACAAAATCATTATGAGAGAGTTCACAGAACCAAATGGGCAGTGTAAGAAGGATCATCTGTGTATACTGAAATCACGAAGAATTAAGACAAGAGTAATAATGGACAAAATGACACTAAGCAAGGAACAAAAATCACCACAATCAGTGGTCAAAAGAGGACAGCAATATGGGAATTAATGGAAGACGAAAATTATCTGAAAAGTGGCAATGAGGAACAAAGTAATTCAGGCCAGAGGATAAGGACTGCAAGAGAAAAAAAAAGCAGTTACCCCTCGCAAGGTGAAGCTGTGCCCTCAGTGGAAAGTCACAGTGCTACCAGTGCAAGAAGGTAAAGGGGAAGTTCAGACAGGAAGTTAAGAATACTGGTGATTTTGCTGATGATGAACCAAAGTAGAAAAGAGGTGGAGAAGGAGGGCAGGGAAAAGAACAGGGGATGTGCAGTGCTTTCTGAAGATTAGAGTGCAGGAAATAAGGGGTGACTTTGGAGTCTGGAGCTTCCTGTGGTTACATTCGTGAGACAGAAACTTATGTAAAGCACTCAGATATTTTTTCATTCTATATATTTAAAAAATTTAGTGTTGGTCATGACTCAGTCAATTGATTTCACAACCCAATAGGTGGTGACCTAAAAGCTTGAAAAACACTGTCTAGAGAAACACATGTGTCATAGCAGCACTGTTTCTGTGATAGACAAAACAAAAACAAAACATCTACTAACAGTGGCATGGAAAAATAAGATGTGGTACATTCCTACAATAAAGGAGCATATAGCAATGGAACAGACAACTATATCAACATGGATAAAACAATAAAAACAGTGGTAAGCAAAAACAAAACAAAAAGCAAATTGCAAAAAAAAAAAAACAAAAAACAAAATCCACCCCCATATCATTCAATGTATATAATGTTCAGACCAAGACAAAATGAAATGACATAATATATATGGATACTTAGTTGTGCTGTAAAGCTACTTTTAAAAGCTCAGGAATGATTACCAAAATGACAGGATAGTGGTTACCTCAGCGTGAAGAAGAGGTGATAGATTATGAGAGTATGTAGGGTTTCATAAGTATTGGTAAGGCTATGAGCCTTGCTCTGGCTATGAGCAAGGGAAAGGGTTAGCAAATATTCCCAAAATGTGCTTATAAAGCAAGACAAAATTAATCAAAACAACCACTTCAGGGGTGCCAGTTGGTTGGATGCCTGACTCTTGATTTCAGCTCAGGTCGTGACCTCAGGGTCATGAGATCAGCCCTGCACCGGGACCCCCCCAAACCCCCTTCCAGTCGGGCTCCCCACTGGGCACAGTCGACTTGAGATTCTCTCTCCTCCCTCCCACTTGTGTGCACATACTCTCTCTCTTTCAAATAAATAAATAAACCTTGGGGGAAAAAAAGCCACCACTTCAAAGCTCTGGAGATCTATCAAATGCATACACAAAAAGAAGTACTGATGCTTAAAAACCTGCAGGACTGGGGAACCTGGGTGGCTCAGTCAGTTAAGTGTCTGCCTTCATCTCAGGTCGTGATCTCAGGGTCCTGGGATGGAGTCCCCGTCAAGCTCCCTGCTCTCTGCTTCTCCTTCCCTCTCTGCCCCTTCCCCTGCTTATGCACGCTACTTACGCTCTCTCAAACAAATAAATAAAATCTTAGACAAACAAACAAAAACAAAACAAAACAAAACACTGCAGGTTTGGGGCCCCTGGGTGGCATAGTCAATTAAGCGGCAGATTCTTGGTTTTGGCTCAGGTCATGATTCAGAGTCCTGGGATTGAGCGTGTTAGGCTCCCAATTCAGAGGGGAGCCTGCTTCAGGACTCTCTACCCCTCTACCCCTCCGCCTGCTTGCGAGCTCACGCTCTCTCTCAAATAAATAAGATTTAAATCCTAAAAAATAAAAACCTGCAGGACTTTTATTAAGAACAATGGGGTCCTACCTGGGGCCACTCCCATTTCCCCCCCACCTCCCAGTTCAATAGGTTCTGCCTAATTAGGGGGGACAGGCCTGCAAGGTCTGTGTTTGCATTTACAAAGGGGCCTCACTCAATCTGGTACGGTTGGCCACACCTACACCCAGGGGCATTACAGGTGCAAGTGACGATCTCAGCAGCAGGCAGGCAGGGAAATCAAGGGTTCCACTAGCCTGAGGATGTGATCATGAATGGGTCAAGCATATTCTTGGCTGAAGCTACAGGATTACGCAGAGGAGATGCCAAAAATCTTTGCTGGTGGGAGGTATTTGAGCACAATTTCTGTCCAAGTATTGGCTGACCAGTAAACTATGCTGGAAAGGACAAGAGCAAAGAATAGGAAGCCAGGTTTAAAAGTTAAAATAGAAAAAATAAAAAACTGAGCAGAGACTTAAGCAACAACACACTGCAGGACAGACAGATTTCAGATTTATCCCAGTTACTTAAACAAAAACACAGCAACACCTTCAAAGGGAAAAACGGTAAGAATCCAAAGCTGCTGCAACATATTATCTAAAGTGTCCAGTTTTCAATAAAAAATTAAGAAACCTTTGAAAAAATAGGAAATGTGACTCATACACAGGAGATAAAAAGCAGTCACCAGAAAAACAATGTCCTCAGATGATGGACTTCACAAAGACATCAAAAGAGCTATTTTAATTTTTAAAAATATTTTATTTATTTACTTGTCAGAGAGAGAGAGTGCGTGAGTGCATGAGCACACAGCAGCGCACAAGCAGAGGGAGGGGCAGAGAGAGAAGCAGGCTCCCTGCTGAGCAAGGAGCCTAAGGTGGGACTCAATCTCAGGACCCTGGGATTATGACCTGAGCCGAAGGCAGATGCTTAACCGACTGAGACACCCAGGCATCCCAAAAGAGCTATTTTAAATATGTTCAAAGTACTAAAGGAATATACATTTCAAAAAATAAAGAAAAGTATGATAACAATGAATCCACAAGTAGAGAATCTCAATAAGGAAACAAATTATTATTTTTTCTTTATTTTTTTAAGATTTTATTTATTTATTTGACAGAGACAGCCAGCAAGAGAGGGAACACAAGCAGGGGGAGTGGGAGAGGAAGAAGCAGGCTCCTAGCAAAGGAGCCTGATGTGGGGCTCGATCCCAGAACGCTGGGATCACACCCTGAGCCGAAGGCAGACGCTTAAAGACTGCTCCACCCAGGCGCCCCAGGAAACAAATTATTAACAGAGGAACAATCGGACATTCCGCAGTTGGAAAGTTAAAAAATTGAAAAGAAATTTCATGAAAAGGGCTCAACAACAGGTTCAAGATGGCAGAATAAAGAAATCAGTGAAAAAAATAAGTCAATAAAACTGTGAATCTTGGGGCGCCTGGGTGGCTCAGTCGTTAAGCATCTGCCTTCGGCTCAGGGCGTGATCCCGGCGTTCTGGGATCGAGCCCCACATCAGGCTCCTCTGCTGGGAGTCTGCTTCTTCCTCTCCCACTCCCCCTGTTTGTCTCTCTCTCACTGGCTATCTCTGTGTCAAATAAATAAATAAATAAATAACTGTGAATCTAAAGAATACAAAGGAAAAGATTAAAGAAAAATGAATAGGGGCTCTGAAACACAAGGGACAATGTCAAGAATATCAACATGTGTATAACAGGCATCCTAGAAATAGAGAAAGAGGTAGAAAAAAATACCCGAAAAAATAGTGGCCCCAAACATCCTCTAAACGGATGGAAAACATCAATCCACACACAAGAAGCTCAACACATCTCAAAGCAGACTTCAATAAAGATTCACATAGATACATCATAGCCAAACAAGTGAAAGACAATGAGAAAAATCTTGAAATGAAATAAAATGAAATGTAAAAGAAAAGAAAAAAGAAAATTCCTAGATAAGCAGACTAAGAAATTTCATTGGTAGCAGACCTGCTTTGCAAGAAATAATAAAGGGAATTCTTTAGACTAAAAGAAAAGAATTTATGACTCAAATTCACAAAATGAAACGCAAACAACAAAAAGCAGTAAATATGTATGTTAACATAAAAGACCCTATAAATGATTCTTATTTCTTCTCTTATCTTCTTTTAAAAAATAGAAGACTGCGAAAAGCAGTAAGTACAGCACTATAATGTGAGATTTATAATATACAAATGTCACATATATAAAAGTAACACTTCAAAAAGGAGGGAGGAGATGGAGCTCTTCCCTATTGGTGCAATGTTTCTACATTTTATTGAAATTAAGTAAATATTAATTTGAAGAAGACTGTGATAAACAAAGATATAGATGTAATTCCTAGGGCAATCTTTTAAAAAAAAGAGAAAAACCTCAAAAAATACAGTTAAACTAACCCCTCCAAAAAAGACAGTAAAGGTACAGAGGAACAACAACAAATGAGACATTAAAAAATAAAGTGGCAAATGTAAATCCAACCAATATTAATAACTGTATTAAATACAAATGGCCTAAACACTCCAACCAAAAAGCAAAATATTGTCAGAATGGTTAAAAAAGATCCAATTGTATATAGTCTAAGAAACATACCTTAGGTTCAAAGATACAAGAGATTGAGAGAAAATGGAAAAAGATGTATTATGCAAAGAACAACCATAGGAGAGCTAAAATGTTTGTATCAATGTCAGACAAAATAAACCTTAAGAAATATTACTAGAGACAAAGGACATTTCATAATGATACAAAGCTTAATATATCAGGAAAATCTAAAATTCAAAATATATGAAGCAAAAGCTAACAAAATGGAAAGGAGAGAGAGAATTCAACACCAATAGTTGCAGACTTCCAGCCCTCATTGTAAACAGATAAAACAAGACAGAAAGTTAAGAATTGAGAAGACTTTCAACCAATTCAACCCATATGACAATATGGAACACCCCACTCCTGGGTGGTCGCTGGCATTTACAACCGGGTACGGGGTAACCCCAAATTAAGATGTGGACTACTGGAGGGCGCCTGGGAGGCTCAGTCGGTTATGTGTCTGACTCGGCTCAGGTCATGATCTCAGGGTTGTGAGACTGAGCCCCACATCCGTCACTGCACTGGACATGGAGTCTGCTTAAGATTCTCTTTCTCAGGGCACCTGGGTGGCACAGTGGTTGGGCATCTGCCTTCGGCTCAGGGTGTGATCCTGGCATTATGGGATCGAGCCCCACATCAGGCTCCTCCGCTATGAGCCTGCTTCTTCCTCTCCCACTCCCCCTGCTTGTGTTCCCTCTCTCGCTGGCTGTCTCTATCTCTGTCAAATAAATAAATAAAATCTTAAAAAAAAAAAAAAAGATTATCTTTCTCCCTCTACCCCTACCCCCCTTTTTCTCTTCCCCTCTTAAAAAAAACAAAAACAAAAACAAAAAAACGATGTGAACTACTAGAAAAGTAAACAGAGAAATAATCAACTTTAATTTGAACTACCAAATGCTTAGGAACATACGTCTTGAAGAAAAAAATACAGAAATACAGATTTGGACGTTATCAATGTAAGCAGAGGTGCTAAATGAATATATCAACTAACCCAGGGAGAAAGCGTAAAATAAAGAGGAGAAACTTGAAACATTTTTTTTTAAATGTGAATCTGTTGTTTTAGTATATTGGAGAAAAAAAAAAGATATGAAAGTATCAATAAAACACACAGAAGAAAGTCTTCCTTCGCACAATATATTCTTAGATGTTTAACAACTTCCTATGAACTTAGAATTGTGAGAATGGACCGTGACTGATGGGGTCTTATCTAAGACCAACCACTAGAAGAAACCCTCCTGAGAGTTTTGACATAGCAATATATATAAAATCATTAAGCATTCATTGTAAGAAAGGTTTGCCTTTTATGCTGTTCAATTTTACTCCTAATGAGCAACTAACCATCCTTTAACACCATTATAATGACATAAAATGAATGAATAAACTGAAACTGTATTGTCCTTCCTAAGTGACAAAATGCAAACTCAAGTCATTTTCTGTTAGAAGTTTACTGTTGCTACAGGCAATTTTCCGTTGAAACCACAAGTTGACACAAGCACAGCCCATTAAGTGAAACTGCTTCTAGGTAAAATTTTGCACTACAGTCATGTAAAATGGGGCATTCTAACTGCTAGCACTCCTACATCTGTTTATTTCATATCACCACCCCAGACCTGTAAGAAATATAAGCAGCTAATGCTTCAATCTATATGAACTCGTTAACTTACACTGCTTCTGCACATGTACAAGCCACAGTATTAGATAATTCATGAATTCCAATATTGCCTTTACACAAAACAATGCACTAAATATGGCTTTCTATTTAGACAAAAAAGCAACTTTAAAGAGGGTCAATGTTTTAATGACAAAACAACAATGCTTCTGACCACTAGAGTAGAAGATATAATATTTCCTCTGTCACAAAAATTTAAGTAAAAAAAACCCTTACAAGTGATCCTATTTCCTTGCAATAAAGTGGGATTGTTCCAAACAGGAAACCTTCTACTGTTTTATCTAATCTAGTGTCAAATACCAAGTGATAGGGGCTTACACCAACCACCCCTGGGAGAACACTGTTTCAAACAGAATTTATAACATAGTTTTTTCTCAAGATTTAGTCTACCTTGGTATTTCATTCTGTTTAAAATTGATTCTAAAAAAAAATTCTGTCTATATCTGTGACCAAAAACTACCTAACATAAAAACAATCTACAAGGAACACCAAAACCTTTAATGTCTGCTCTTATCCTCAATATTTAAATTCCTTACCTACTTCCCTCCCCCAAAAAAATCTATACCCACAAAATTTCAAAGCTACTAAGTAGGTGTTGGACCACTAAAACACAAATTTGGATACAAGTTTTTTGTTTTTGTTTTTTTTTTAAAGATTTTATTTATTTACTTGACAGAGAGAGACAGCCAGCGCGAGAGGGAACACAGGCAGGGGGAGGGGGAGAGGAAGAAGCAGGCTCCTAGTGGAGGAGCCTGATGTGGGGCTCGAACCCAGAACACTGGGATCACGCCCTGAGCCGAAGGCAGACGCCTAACCGCTGCGCCACCCAGGCGCCCCTGGATACAAGTTTTTTGCTCTTTAATCAAAATAGTCAGACTCTTTTTTTTTTTTTTTAAGAAATACTGAAAATACTACCAAAGAGAAATACACACATCATTAAGTGTACAATTTGATAATTTTTATAAAATGAACATACCCATGTAATGACCACACAGATACAGAGCATTCCCCAAACCCCAGAAGCCTCCCCCATGCCATCTCTAGTCATTACCTGATCTCTCCCAAAAGTAACCATTTTTCCGACTTTATCACCACAGGCCAATGTTGTCTACTCTTAACCTTCAAGTGTTATAAACAAACAGTGGAATAGTCTATATTAACGGACTGAAGACTCATTATTGTTGAGATGTCAATTTTTCTCAACCTGATCCAATGATTCAGTGTATTCCCAATCAAAACCCCAAGCTACCTTGCAGATATTGTAGTTCCTAAAGTAAGCTACCTTGTAGATATTGACATACAGATCCTAAAGTTTATATGGAAAGGCGAAAGGTCCAGAATAGTCAACACAATACTGAAGATTAAAGGACTGACATTACCCAACTTCAAGACTTACTATAAAAGCTATAGTAATCAAGACAGTGTAGTATTAGCCAAAGAACAAATAACACAGATCAATGGAACAGAATATAGTGAGCCCAGATACAGATCCACGCAAACACATTTAACTGACCGTTGACAAAAGAACAAGAAAAGCAATTTGGTGCATAAAGTCTATTGAACAAATGGTACTGGAACAACTGGACATTCACATGAAAAAAAAAACATCATCTAAACACAGACCTTACACCTTTCACAAAAATTAACTCAAGGGGCGCCTGGGTGGCACAGCGGTTAAGCGTCTGCCTTCAGCTCAGGGCGTGATCCCAGCGTTATGGGATCGAGTCCCACATCAGGCTCCTCCGCTATGAGCCTGCTTCTTCCTCTCCCACTCCCCCTGCTTGTGTTCCCTCTCTCGCTGGCTGTCTCTATCTCTGTCGAATAAATAAATAAAATCTTTAATAAAAAAAATTAACTCAAAATGGATGAGAAACATGAATGTAAAATGCAAAACTATAAAACTGCTAGTGGGAACCAGGAGAAAATTTAAGTGAACTTAGATTTGGCAATGAATTATTAAATATAATACCAAAAACACAACCCATAAAAAAGACTTCATTTTATTAAAAATTTCTGCTCTGCAGACACTGACAAGAGAATGAAAAGTTTGAAAAGTATGTCCAAGTCTCACCTTTAAAAAAACGCTTTAAAAAAAAAAAGATTTTATTTTTGACACAGCATGACGAGGGTGAGGGGCAGAGAGAGAACCTAAAGCAGACATCCCACTGAGCACAGAGCCCAATGCAGGGCTTGATCTCACAACCCTGAGATCATGACCTGAGCCAACACCAAGAGTCCAATGCTTAACCTAACCGACTGAGCCACCCAAGCACTCCCAAAAGTACACATCTTTCTTGCTCTTTCACTTCAACTATCAAACTTCAGGATCTATCAGCATCTCTTAATTCCTTATCTTCCACTGTTTAACCCAATCTAATCTAATCTCTGTTCCCATCATTCCACCTAAAGTTTGCTAAAACTACCTTTATTTCAAAGTCAAGCAGAGAAAGACAATTATCATATGGTTTCACTCATTTATGGAACATAAGAAATAGGAAGATCGGTAGGAGAAGGAAGGGAAGAATGAAGGGGGGTAAACAGAAGGGGGAATGAGCCATGAGAGACGGTGGACTCTGGGAAACAAACTGAGGGCTTCAGAGGGGAGGGGAGTGGGGGATTGGGATAGGCCAGTGATGGGTATTAAGGAGGGCACATATTGCATGGTGCACTGGGTGTTATACGCAAATAATGAATCATGGAACATTGCATCAAAAACTGGGGATGTACTGTATGGTGACTAATACAACAAAATAAAAAGTATTAAAAAAAACAAAAACACCTTTATTTCAAGTCACTAAACCCAAGAGACATTTTGTCTTCATCCCTTACCTACCAAAGATGGGATTTCAAAGTTTCACGAGATAACGGAGTTGATTAGATTAAGATGAGGGGTCTATTTTAGCAGAGACAATAATCCTGCATAACCAAAACTGCTCTCGGTCCCTTTTCATCAATGTTACTCTCAGCACTCATACAGTATGGTAGTAGCACTAATACAATACAGTGGTAACAATGAGATATGGTGATCTAACACCTTTCAAACAAGAAAACAAAGTTCACAAAAACACCAGTCCTGACACTAGAAAAGAAAGGGAATTTGAAGTGCTGTGTGTCCCACTGACAAATTGCTGATGTTCTCTAAGCCTCAATTTCCTTGTTTGTAAAACTTCAGTCCTTGGTAGGATGAAATGAGTAACACATTCAAAGTACCTAATACGTAACCACCACAAAGTCAAATTTCAAGAAACGGTATTTTTTTTGTGTCTTTCTATTCTCTCTTCTTCCTCTAATGTGTCACTTCTATACAATGTTATCTGGATACATTCATGTATTCAGCACATATTTATTGAGTACCTGGTGTCAGCTACTGTGCCAGGCACTGGGAAATATACAGTACCTCCCTAACAGTACTTAACAGTTGAAGGAAGAGACAAATGAATAATCACACAACTGAATAATTGTGTAACAAATATAAAACTTACTACTGTGGTATTACAAGGAGAAGATATACTGGCATCATAAAAAGAAAAGGAAGAGGAATGTAACATAGCCTAAAAGACCAGGAAGGCTTCCCTGAAAAATAAATAGGAACCTACTGTTTTAAAGAGAGGAAGGAGACGCAGATTTAAGCTGATTTGTATTTCAAAAAGAGCACTCTGGCAGCACAGCAGACAGGATGGAAAAGAAGACAAATAAATGTCAACAACAATTCGAAAGCAAGGCAAAAATTACAGTAGCTCTAGACTGATGGTACTGGCAACAGAGAGATGTGGACGGATACGGGATCATAGAACACATATGTGGAGTGAGAAAGGCAGGTGTCAAGGACAAGTCTTTGGTTTCTGGATTCTGCAACTAGTCTGACAGTAGAACCAACCACTAAGGGAACATGAAAGGACCTGTGTAGTGAATGGAGGGGAAAAGAACATCAAGAGTTTGGTTTTAGGCTTAGGGATTTTAAAGTGCCTTTGAGACATCCAAAGAAATGTTGGAGAAGCACTAAGTAATATTCAGGTCTAAAACTCAGAATAAATAAATAAAATCTTTTAAAAAATATTAAAAAGGGTGCCTGGGTGGCTCAGATGGTTAAGCCTCTGCCTTCGGCTCAGGTCGTAACTGGGATCAAGCCCTGCATCAGGCTCTCTGCTTAGCAGGGAGCCTGCTTCTCCCTCTCCCTGCCACCTTGCTTGTTCATTCTAGTATTTAAATAAAATCTTTAAAAAAAGAGAGAGAGAAAAGAAAAATTCAAATTTTTGAGAATCAGTTACCATTTTCTCTATTTCTGTCTGTACCTGACTCTCACTTTATTGTAAAAGTAATGACATGAAAGACAGCAAAGCAGAGAAAGAAAAAATTTAGGTAGAAGTCAGAAACTTGGGTTCTAACCTTAGCTCTGCCACTAACTGTGTAACCTAAGATGAGTCTCTACCTCTGTTCTTCAGTTCCTTATCTGTAAAACTTAAAAAGTTGAGTAAGAAATGGAAATACGGATTTTGCAGGTTAAGAGAAACCAACATGTATATATTAAACAATGTAAGAATGCTTTAAAAAGTCTAAAGCATCACAGACATGTACTGCTCAACACACTATTTAGACACTTCTCAATACTTACCACGTATGTAGAAAAGACAAACAGTTATTTTAGTATTTTAGTGCTAATCTTACATTTTAGTAAAAATAACTGCAAATAATCCACCTTTGGCATGACTGCATAGAACTGTTTGATGCCCAAGAATACACTACATTTGTTTATATAAATAATAACATTATTAAAATCAAGCACTCTTGGGGTGTCTGAGTGGCTTAGTCGGTTCAGCTTCTGGCTTCGGCTCAGGTCATGATCTCAGGGTCCTGGGGTTGAGCCCCACACTCAGCGGGGAGTCTGCCTGTCTCTCTGACCCTCCCTCCGCTTGGATGCACACACACTCCTGCTCTCTCACAAATAAATAAAATCTTTTAAAAAAATAAAATAAAATAAAATAAAATAAAATAAAATAAAATAAAATAAAATAAAATAGGGGAGCCTGGGTGGCTCAGGTTATGATCCCAGGGTCCTGGGATCAAGCCCCACCATTGGGCTCCCTGCTCAGCAGAAAGCCTGCTTCTCCCTCTCCCTCTGCTGCTCCCCCTGCTTGTGCTCTCTCAGTCAAATAAATAAGTAAAAATCTTTAAAATAAAACAAAACACTCTTTAACCTCCAGAAATTCAGCTAAGCATTTATTTTGTTTTAAAGATTTTATTTATTTATCGGACAGAGAGAGAGACAGGCAGTGAGAGAGGGAACACAAGCAGGGGGAGTGGGAGAGGAAGAAGCAGGGAGCCTGACGTGGGCTCGATCCCAGGACCCTGGGATCACTCCTGGGATCACGCCCTGAGCCGAAGGGACGCTTAACGACTGAGCCACCCAGGCGCCCCTCAGCTAAGCATTTAAACGTATAACCCACCCCCAACAACTCCATAAGGCAAATACTATCACCCTATTTTACAGTCAGGGGCAAAGTTAAGGAATTTGCGCAAACTCAATACCGCAGTTGGGATTTTCAGGGAAGCAGCTCCAGAGTCCCGAGTTCTTTATCACTCATCACTCCACAGTGTATCCCACCTAGCACCATATCTTAAAATAAGGAGATGCTCAGTAAATATTTACTATTGATAATCCTCAATCCTATTTTTTTAAAAATAATTAGGTGGTAGTTTTGTTAAACCAAAGTGTAAGGGCTTTGAAGTTAGAGAACCAAATTGAGATTATACAGAGGAGTTTATATAGAGAATCTGCAGATTTTGAAACACTTAAATACAACCCTTAACTGGTGCTTCCTCCCCCCAAAAAAATGTTAGGATAAAGTTAAGAGAGAGCAAAGTGCCATGCAAAACCCACAAGATTTTTACAGTAAAATGACTTTAATTTTTTATCTGGCACATATGTGACTTTGGACAAGTCACACAACTTCTCTGAGCCTATTTTCCAGCTACAAAATGACACTATAGAAACCTCAGAATGTTATTTTTTTTATGATTTATTTATTGGGGGGGGAGGGAAAGGGAGAGTCTCAAGCAGACTCCCTGTTGAGCATGGAGCTGGATGTGGGGCTCAATCTCACCACCCTGGGATCATGACCTGAGCTGAAACCAAGAGTCAGACACTTAATCAACTGAGCCACCCAGGCATCCCCCTCGGAATGTTATTTTGAGTTTTAATTTCACTAATGTGTGAGAAAATATTTTGTAAACCACTGAATGCTAGATTAACAATGGAGAAACATTTAATTCGCATTTTACTGTTTTTAAAACAGATCTGTTCTTGTCTTAGCCTAAGAGAAAAATTTCTTCTAACACTTGGCATCTTTTGAAAAACTAATAATAAATTCTTACACCAGTGTGGGGGAAGAAACATAAATACTCGCTATTGATAACACTAATAAAGTCAAGAAAAAGAATGCTTTCAGTATTGTGATTTTCAGTCAAAAGTGCTAAAGGATATACGGCCAAAAATTGGAAGCCACCAAGATGTCCTTCAGCAAGTAACCATTCAAGTAAACTGTGGTACAACCAGACAATGGAATATTATTCAGTGTTAAAAAGAAATGAGCTATGGGGCACCCATGTGGCACAGTCAATTAAGGGTCCAGTCTGACTTGATTTCGGCTCAAGTCGTGACCTCAGGGTAGTGAGATCGAGCCCCTGGTCAAGCTCTTGAGCTCAGTGGGGCATCTGCTTGAGATTCTTTCCCTTTCTCGTTGCCCCTCCCACTGCCTGTGCATGCTCTATTCCTCTCGAAAATAAATAAATCTTTAAAAAAAAGAGAGAGACATTAAGCCATGAAAAGACATGAAAAAAAACTTAAATGCATATAAATTACTAAGTAAAAGAAGCCAATTTGAAAGGCTACATACTCTATAATTCAAACTATATGACATTCTTGAAAAGGCAAAACTATGGAGAGAGACAGTAAAAAGATCAGTGGTTGCCAGAGGCTTGGAGGAGGGGAAGATGAACAGGTGGAACCCAGAGGATTTTTAGGGCATGAAACTATTCTGTATAATACTACAGTGGCGTGTATATATTATAAATTTGTCCAAACCCAAAAATTGTACAACACCAAGAGTGAGCTCTAATGTTAACTATGGACTCTGGGTGATGATGTCAATGTAGGTTCCTCACAGTTGCTAGAAATGTACCACTCTGACAGGGGATGATGGATAATGGGGGCAAACAATGCATGTGTGGGAGCAAGGGGTATATGGAAAAATCTCTGTACCTTCCATTCGATTTTGCTGTAAACAAACTACCTAAGAAGAAAAATAAAGTCTATTAAATAGTCAAAAAAAAAAAAATCCATGGTTGCCAAGGAGAAACGGAGAAAGGGCAGGACTGGTAAGTGAGGCAAAGAAGATCTCTAAGGCAGTTAAACTATTTCACTGGATACCATCACGATGGACAGGCATTAGCCATTTGTCAAAATCCACAGAACTGTTATTCCGTGTTATGGTATCTCTATTCTTCAGCACAAAAACTGAGACCTGGAGGTTTGTAATGTATCAATATTAGCTCATAATTGTTAACAAATGTACCAAATTAACACAAGATGTTAATGATAGGGAAACTGAAGAGGAGGTATATAGGAACTCTGTTTTCAATTTTTCAGCAAACCTAAAACTGCTCTAAAATATAAAGTCTATTAATCTTTTAGGAAACTGTAAGCTTGGAGCTGCTGGAAAGCCAACTTTGCCCTCATGAGAGGAAAGCCCAACGGAAAATGAAGCCCATGAAGAAAAGCAGTAGAGACCCAGTATACAAAGAGAAAAACAGTGCCCAGATATCAAATGAGTTTCTAGCTCCAACTAGGTTAGAGGCCAGTTGCACACTGGATTTATCAAAGTTAAATGAACCTATTAAATCTCATTTTTGCTTTTTAAAAAATGCATGTGATGCTACAATATACATATGTTACAGTCATCTTCTGCATAACATTTTTGTAAGAGCTAGGGCCACTGCTCACAGAAAACCACCACGGTTAACAGATTTACTTATACACTTCACTGGAAAGTCGACATGAGAGCAATCTACATTGCCCTGGCCTCTGCTTCTCAGCATCAGAAAACTAGTGCCTGTAAGCACTACTACTGAAGCCTACTGTCAATTTTAGATACAACATAAAACTCAACCATGAATTAGCCAAGACCTCAATGTTCCAAAAACTTTCAAGGGTTATTTTATTTTTAAAGATTTATTTATTGGGGCGCCTGGGTGGCTCAGCTGGTTTCAGGTCATGCGTCGGTTCAGGTCATGATCCGGGACTCCTGGGATCGAGCCCCACACGGGCTCCCTGATCAGTGGGGAGTCTGCTTCTCCCCCTGCCCCTCACCCTGCTAGTGCTCTCTCTCTTGCTCTCTCTCTCAAATAAAAAAATCAAATCTTTAAAAGAAATAAATAAACAAGGATTTGTGTGTGTGTGTGAGAGAGAGAGAGAGAGAGAGAGAGAGAGCACGCACACATGGAGGAAGAAGTAGAGGGAGAGGATCCCAAGCAGACACCCTGCTGAGGGCAGAGCCCAACTCAGGGCTCCATCTCACCGCTTATGAGATTAGATCATGACCTGAGCTGAAATCACGAGCCGGATGCCCAACTGACTGAGCCACTAGGCGCCCCTCAAGGAATATTTTGAAAAGCAAAAAAGACAGGTGATTACAAATGAAAAGCCTACTAAAAGAATGCTTCGGTCACTATTTTTAAAAACAAACTGGTGACTGTTTTATTGCCTACTTGTAGGCTTTTTATAAAGTTATAATTTAAAAAGATACACACAATAAGTGCTCCATCCACACTGTAAACTACCTAAACAATTCCATTTAGGTTTCCAGAACATTTTAATTATTTTTATTAATTATTGCTCATAGTTAACCTGAAATATATAATCCTCATTTCTAAGAAAAGAATATGTAGGTCAATGGCCAAGATATATTTAGATAGATTTAGATAGATATATTTAGAACGGTTTCTGAATTCCAACCTGCTTCTTAACCTAAGACTAGACTGTGCTACACAAGTAGCCTCCTTTAACCAAATGAAAGTTCTGAACATCTGGATCTTTACAAAAGATCATTTAGGTTTTACATTTTAAAGATAAGGCTCTCATACAGACTCCTTTAAAATAAGCTTTCCTAATATATTTGAGGCTTGATATTTAAAATTGGGGTTTTGCCCATAAATATACAAGAATATCTCTTCTGTGTGAATCAAGGTACATCTACCTGTACACTGAAGAAGGTAAACAAGACTTCTCCTTGCCTAGACCTACAGTTTCTCTATATACGTCTCCTTACTTTTTTTTTTTTTAAGATTTTATTTATTTATTTGACAGAGAGAGAGAGAGACAGCTAGCGAGAGAGGGAACAGAAGCAGGGGGAGTGGAAGAGGAAGAAGCAGGCTCCCAGCAGAGCAGGGAGCCTGATGCGGGGCTCAACACCCCGAGCCCGAAGGCAGACGCTTAATGAATGAGCCACCCAGGCGCCCCTCCTTACATTTTTTTAATGCCTACAAGGCATGTGTTGCTCAAGTCTCACTTCAGCATCATTTTGCTTCAGTAGGCTACAAATTCTTCAACATGCTAAGATCTTTTCTGATTCAGGGGATTTCGCACTTGCTGTTCCCACTACCAGGAAAGCACTCCCCATCACTCTTTTGAAAGTTGGCTCGCTCTTGTATTTCAGATCTCAATTCAAATCCACCTTTAAAAGACTTTTATAAATATACTAATATATATACTAAGTATATAAATATATTAAAACCCCTCCTCTCTCACCCATACCCCATTATTCTCTATTTTTAAAAAGGAGTCTAAAATTACCTTGTTCATTTGTGTTTATAGTTTATTGTCTGTCTGCTTCATAGAATATGATACAAGAGGGCAGGGGATTTGTCCCATTAATTACTGTATCTGCAGCATCTATAAAAATACCCAAAACCTTCCAGACACTAATATTTGTTTAACAACATATTTATATTCAGTATTTATTAAGCAAAAGATTTTGCTACGGCCTGTGGATACCGTTTTTTAAAAATAAGTTTCAGGGGCGCCTGGGTGGCTCAGTCGTTAAGCGTCTGCCTTCGGCTCAGGGCGTGATCCCAGGTCCCTGGGATCAAGCCCCACAAGGGGCTCCCTGCTCCGCCGGGAGCCTGCTTCTTCCTCTCCCACTCCCCCTGCTTCTGTTCCCTCTCTCACTGGCTGTCTCTCTCTCCGTCAAATAAATAAATAAATTCTTTAAAAATAAATAAATAAATAATAAAAATAAGTTTCATTAAAATAGAATCCTGAGGACATTTTGCTTTTTCAAACACTGACATTTTAAGATCCCTTATTTTTAAATAATTTCCCAATCATTTAAAAATTTTAAGGACAGGGGCGCCTGGGTGGCTCAGTTGTTAAAGCGTCTGCCTTCGGCTCAGGGCGTGATCCCGGCGTTATGGGATCGAGCCCCACATCGGGCTCCTCTGCTGGGAGCCTGCTTCTTCCTCTCCCACTCCCCCTGCTTGTGTTCCCTCTCTCACTGGCTGTCTCTATCTCTGTCAAATAAATAAATAAAATCTTTAAAAAAAAAATTTTTTTTTTAAGGACAAACTCTGCAACAAGTGCGGTTACCCTTTACTTCAGCACTAACTTTATCTATAAATGCATCATATTAGCTTAACACATGCCTTTCAGATATATACAATAATGATAAAGGCTTAACTAACAATTTTTTTTAATAGCAGCTATAGGAAATGCAAATGACATGCCATTTTTTCCTTACTTAAATCTATGGCTCAATTAATATAAGCTATTAATGTTTAAATAAATACTAAGCCACTTCACGGTTTGGTTCTACCCACAATTTTCACAATTACACCAGAATACGTCTTTTGTGGGGCACCTGGTTGGTTCAACTGGAAGAATGTGCAATTTTTTTTTTAAGATTTTATTTATTTGACAGAGAGCATGCGCTCAATCAGGGGGAGGGCCTGGCAGAGAGAGAGGGAGAAGCAGGTGGGGGGGCTCCCCCCAGAACCCTGGGATCATGACCTGAGCCAAAGGCAGATACTTAACTGACTGAGCCACCCAGATACCCCGAGTGTACAACTCTTGATCTTGGGGTCATGGGTTCAAGTCCCATGTTGGCTGTAAAGTTTACTAAAAAAATAAATAAATCAACAATAACAACAAAAAATCTTTTGTATAAATCAAGATATATCTAAATTTTACACTTAAGAAGGTAAACAAGGTTACTCCTTTGATAACTTTCCCTAAAAACAAATATCCATTGTTTTTATCCACTTTATAGAAACCACACAACCACCATCTCTTTGGTATCTTTATATTTGAAAAAAGCAGTATACTTTTCCATACTGCAAGGGGGCAGGGGTCTCTGCTCATCAGGGAGTCTGCTCTCCCATTCTCTAATAAAATAAAATCTTTAAAAAAGAAAAAAAGTAAAAACTATGCCATATAAAGAAGGGAAGGAGTTATTAAGCAAGGGAAGTGCAGTCCAAATAGCCTCACAGCAGTCTAGCAAATTTTTTAAAGTTATTTTTTTCACTGGTTTAGCTTTGAAATCCAAAAATCGTTAGCTGGCTTACAGTTTAAATATTCAGTTATATGTATTCGTTCAGGTTTTTGTTTGTTTGGGGTTTTTTTAAGGACTTTTTATTTTGGGGGCAACCAGGTAGCTCAGCTGGTTAAGCATCCAACTCCTGATTTCAGCTCAGGTCATGATCTCAGGGTTGTGAGATTGAGACCCATGTGGGGCTCCATGCTGGGTAAGAAGGTTCTCTCTCTCTCCCTCTGCCCCTTCCCCCCTAAAAAAAAAAAAAATCAATAAAAAGAGGCTCTTCTATTTAAAAAAATAATAATAATAATTTTTAAGTAATCTCTATACCCAACGTGGGGTTCTAACTGATAACCCTGAGATCAAGTCACACGCTGTACTGACTGAGCCAGCCAGGCACCCCTCAACTATGCATTTATCACTAAAATCTATGATCCAAAAATGATGCACTCTCCTAGCACTAAAACTCAAAGCAACTGGACTGCTTTTACACTGTTGTAATAACACTTCTTATATGAATGAAACTTAAAAAAAAAAAAAGAGAGAGAGACCACCAACAACAATGTAGCTTAATTCTAGGAGAGTAGAAACTTCTGCCTCCAAGACAGTTAAGATACAAAATAGATTACAGCTTGCATATTCTACTGACTCACTTTGTTTAAGTAGTAGTAACTTTCCTAATAATTGAGACCAAGGTTTTAAAAAAACAAAATCCATGACAATCAATTATGGGTCTTTAAAACCACTTTCTAAGCTCTTTGCCAAACTTTGCCCACCCTACACCTAAAAGCTTAAAAAAAAAAAAAAAAAAGGCCTACGTTAAGGTGTTTTGAAGCTTCCCATTGTTTTACTTTTTAAAATATAAACATAACAGAAGACAGAGACCAAGAGACAAATTGCAACCCAAGAAGATAAAACTAGAATGAAGCAGGGCTTTCAAACAGTTTTCTATGCCTACTTCCTGCTGGTGTGGGCAACTGTCAAAAGATTATAAAGTGACTCTACAGTGTCAGACAAGTTGGATATCAGAACAGATAATATGACTATCTAACGGTGGGAGAGAATCACAATATCCAAAAAAATTAGCACCTCTTAATTATTACCTGATTTTTCTGACTGTGGCACACAACGCATACACTGCTAGGAGAGTGGTTTTTAAAGCAAACACACACACACATAGCAAAGACTGAGAAAATTTAAGCCCAAGAAATTAAGAGTTAATCTTAAACATGGGGGAGGAGGGAAACAGCACATTATGAAGAAAGCAATAAAAAGAAACCAGTTAGTTGTGCAAATGTTTTTACTCACCCCCCTATAGCCCCATTATACTGCAATCTCCTTTGAAAACAGGGATTATGTTCCTCATCTTCGGTTCATTCAGTTCCTAATAAATAATGTTTTTCCCCTAATACATAATATTTAATAAATGTTTGTTAAACTGATGAACAGAATCATTTTTAAAAATCACCAAGACCACTAATGAAACCCCTTGTTTGCTTAATAGCACTATCAACTTGCATATAAAAATGTATTCCATTACATAGAGTCAACATGATTTCTGACAGTGTAACTCTCCTTTTATCTTTCCACATAAAAACATAAGACAAAAACAGACACCACTAATAGCCTGGTAAATCTGTTTCCTTAGTTAGAATACTGTATATAAATGTTTGTGAATTTATGCATAAAGATGCAAAAAGCAGACACTACGAAACTAAATTTCTTAGGCAACATAACACAAATAAGGTAAAAGCAGAATTATCTTACTAAAAATTAAAACAAAGCCCCCTCTCCCCAGATGTTCAGTGCTAGGAAGAGTCCATTATGTCTCTAACAGTGATGTTGCCAAATCTTTTAAAATAGAAAAATTAACTTTTCTTTTTTTTCTTTTTAAATTTTTTTTTTAAGATTTTATTTGTTTGACAGAGACAGCCAGCGAGAGAGGGAACACAGCAGGGGAGTGGGAGAGGAAGAAGCAGGCTCATAGCGGAGGAGCCTGATGTGGGGCTCGATCCCATAACGCCGGGATCACACCCTGAGCCGAAGGCAGACGCTTAGTGACTGCGCTACCCAGGCGCCCCCAGAAAAATTAACTTTTCTAATTTTTATATACACACACTTAATTTTTTAAAATTTTTAAAAGATTTTATTTTTGAGAGAGAGAGCGTATGCGAGCATGAGTGGAGAGGGGCAAAGGGAGAAGCAGACCCCCCGCTGTGCAGGGAGCCCGATGAAGGACTCAATCCCAGAACCCTGGAATCATGACCTGAGGCAACAGCAGTAGCTTAACCAACTGAGCCACTCAGGCGCCCACTAACGTACTTTAATAACAACAGCACTCTTAGTGAGCACCAACATCTCAAAACAAATTTTGCTCCCAAAGGACATCTTTTGAATATTTGTTGGATTTGGGGTTAGTTTTCCACTGAGAAGTTGTAGGTAGCATGGATAATATGAACACTGCAGGAACCAAAGATCAGGACTGAAATAAAAACCCCTACAATATTACAATGTTGCAGAAATAGCCCTCTTCTCCAGAGCAACTCATCCCTTCCCTTAGCTCTCAAAAGGAAGAGGCTGAAGAGGCTATAAACAAGGTACAGTATAAAAGCCTCAGAACTGAGAATGATGAAAGGCATTTAGAGCGAGGAATTAGGAGTAATTAATACAGCTCAGCAATGAGTATCAACAGCTGCTAACACCACAGAGAACCAAACATCATGTGCCTCCTGATGCACCTACTCAACATCATCTATAAGGTATATTTTGCCCCTTCAAAGAAAAAGAAGAAACAAACAAGAAACAAGAAAAACAAAAAAAAGGAGAAACAATATACATTACAGAGGCACCTGAGTGGCTCAGTCAGTTAAGTGTCTGCCTTCAGCTTGGGTCACGATCCCAGGGTCCTGCGACCAAGCCCCACATCAGGCTCCCTGCTCAGTGAGGAGCCTGCTTCTCCCTCTCCCGCTCCCCCTGCTTGTGTGTGTGTGCTCTGTCAAATAAATAAAATCTTAAAAAACAACAACAACATGTATTACAGAAACTGAATCTGATCAAGCCTCTAAACCTAATACCAAATAACAAGAGACCAATCGGACAGAGGAACATGTTTAAAGCCATCATAGGAATGTTAACAGACAAATTCGAATGGGGAAAACTGTTTCTTCAACAAATAATTTGCCAGGGGAAAAAATGTAGGGGGAACCTTTAGATTACCAAACAATACACAGACCTTATTTGACTCAGTCTGAATAAGTATAAAAATACATTTATGAGACAATGGAGCAATCTGAACACTAAATATCACAGGATAGTAAGGAATTACTGCTAATTATTTTCAGTGTGATAGTAGTTATTTAGGTTTTTTCCTTTATGAGTGAAGTTGACTAAGAAACTGCAGTGCTAAAAGACTGGAGTACAGAAAAGGAACACTAAAAATTAATGCAGCTGAATGGATTTGGCCCACCCAAATTGTGAGACTGAAACCACGGGAAGAGAGCAGCTTTGCTTGCTTGCCAGCCAACCTTTTCTCCACTGATACAAGTTCTATAAATAGGCCAAGAGTGATAATGGCTGCTCAAATCACTTCATGTTGCAGATACTACTACTACTGACATGTATCTGGCCCAGCCCCAGGCTGTGAATAAACCAGCATCAAGAGCCAAGGAAGTTACCAAATGCAAAGAATGCACCATGGCTAATATGAGACCCTCTAAGTACTCAAAAGCACCATCAGTGTAAATCAAAAATACTCTAAAACAGTGGTTCTAGATTTCCTCCAAGATCGCTGCTCTGGCCATTTCTATCTCCCTCAGGATACGGTACACATAAAGACGGGATAAAGATGGGTCACCACATGCTAGGACCTGAGGTCCCCAAGATAAATGGTGCCAAAACCTACCATAGCAATTATTTGATGGACTGTAGTAGAGTTAAATAATGGGAAACCCTTGATGGTAAAGCACTGATGTAAGAATAAACTATGCTTCCATGCTAGATTAAAACTAGGGCAGACAGGATACCACTTAAAATCTTAACCACATGAGGTTTTTGTTCTTAATACAGAAAGGAAAACAGTCCTGTTTTCCCAGAGTTTTAGTCCACACCCAACTTCCCTATCCCCAACAATACCTTTCTCTAATTATAAGGCACCTAGCAAAATGCTGACTCAGAACACCATAAAAGTTATTTTTTTTTTAAACCAGGCAACTCAGTATAAAATAACTTCTGGACACTCTGGTCAGTACCTTGTTTCCCTAATGTTTACCATGGTAATGAAAACTTAAAATTCTAGATTACCTAAGCACAAGCCTAGTTTATCCACATTCTTAGGAATGAGTGCTCTGAGTTTTAAAAGATTTAATTTTGTTGCTCTTTGAACAATCAAAACTAATTTACTAATACATGGACTTGAATTCCAGGCAGAGGAAAAAGTATTTTATAAATGAACTCAGTACAAACAAGAACACTCAAGTCTCCAATCATTTTCTTTCACACTTAGAGACCTATTTAAGAAAAATGTCATATGGGGGGGGTTGTCATTCTCCAATACCTTATTTAAAATGATTTTATAAAGACTAACTCCATACTATACTTTGCTATACAGTGCTTTTTCTGCTAGACCCTACTTTTCTTCACATTTTAGGGCAGGAAAGAAACTTAGAGGTCATCTGGTTCACTAGATTTGGGTACCTTACAAAGAAATTGTTTCTTTCATCTTTCTACCTGTCCCCACCTGGCACCTAAGTACTCAGTAAATGGGCTTCTGATTTAACCAGGTATAAACACTCCCACATACAAATAAGTCAGTTCCGGGGTAGGTTTCTACTTTTAATTAATCTAAAGAGGAAATACCTATCCAAGTAGTTTTAAAATTGAATCAAGTCAAATTAATAACTTTGGGGTTTATAACATCTTTCTTTCAGCTACTAAGTGACAGAATCGGAGGTTCTTGTTTTGAATAAAGACATGAAAAAGAACAGAAACAAAACTCAAAATGAACACTATAAAGCCACAAATCCTAAACAGGACAATCATCAAATCTGAGTCATAGTGGTTACTTTATGTTATTTTTAAATCACATTCACTATTATCATCTGCTACTAATATGTTACGAAAAATATGTATAATATATTTAACACACATTTCCTCCCTTAGCCCAGATGTATCAAAGGAATATAAAATACTTCTTAGTTTCACCCTGCTCCTTCCTTTTACCACAAGGACCTGTAGGCTGAGTGTGAAAACTGAACATCAATCCCACTTGTGCTGAGAAGCTGCCCACACAGAAGCAGAAAACACTGTTTATTTCCCTTATCTATTATGAGCCCTGAAAGAGTTAAGGAATGTAGGTGCAATTAAAGATAAACCCTAAAAGGATTTAGAAAAGTTTCACAACAATCAAATTTAAATTTAAGACTGGAATTAAAAAACTAAAGAAAAATAACTATCAAATTAGTCTGACAAATAAGAATCAACCCAAAATAAAAAATGAAAAGCGGTGGGGCACATGGGTGACTCGTTCGATTGAGTGTCTGACTCTTGATTTAGGCTCAGGTCATGATCTCAGGGTCCTAGGATTAAGCCCAGCGTTAGGCTCCACACTGAGTATGGAGGCTGCTTAAGATTCTCTCTCTCCCCTTCTCCCTCTGCCCTTCTCCGCTCGCTTGCTCACTCGCTTGCTCCCTCTAAAATAGTAATATTAATAATAATAATAATAATAATAAAATTAAACCAGTAACATTTCTACTCATTGAACATAAGGATGAAGAAAATCTTTCAAAAGGAATGCCTATCACATATTCATATTCCACCTGAGCTTTTTTCCCCTAAAAGAAGAAAATAACACTTTAGCAGACTAAGGTACCTTCACATCTATCCCTCTGTAAACTCAAGGCACTGGCCACACTTAACCAGTCAGGATTAATACTCATTACTTGGGGAAAGCTGTTGCCTAGCCTAGAATGCCTACCTAAAAAACTCATCTCAAACTCAGGTTTAAATGTTTAAGTTCTTTTAGCATCAGGACCTTGTCAGTCCTATTCACCAGTATTATCTCTAGCAACTAGAGCACTGGTGGCACACAGTAAGCAATCACTAAATTAGTGTTGTGAGAATAAAGAGGTTCCACCTGAATGTGTTGTCCTCTGTTTTCTCAGTTTTCAATAGCTCTTCCCCAATTATTAATATGTCTATGTCATTTTTACTACAGCTATCCAAGAAAATTTATTTAGCCCCAGGTTCTTTCCTAAATTAATAGAGAATACCATAATCAGTATAGTTCAAAAGAAAACACATTAACAGCACATTTTGAGGGGCACCTGGCTGGCTCAATCCAAAGGGCATGTGACTCAATCTCGGGATCATGAGTTTGAGCCCCACGTTGGGTGTAACATTTACTTAAAAAATAAAAATTTTAAAAGTAGAACATTTAATCTTTTACAGGGTTTCTCAAGTACTGTCGATTGTAAGCATATAAACATGAATATACATTTGTTTTCACATCCCTAGTTACATACAGGAAAATTGGGAAAGTCTAAGATGATTAGCCAAAATTACAAACATACAGTTTGGGTCTCTAGTATATACCAATTCCAAACTTTAAAAAGAAAGAACAAAACCATTCTAATTGCACATACATCAAGTTTACTCATGCAGATGTCAGAACAAAACCATAGGATTGAAGATCCCAGCAAAACAACTCCTTGAAAAATGAGTTTACAAGTTACACAAGCTAGAAGTTACTAGTCAAATAGTAAGGAGACTTAAAGTACCAATGTCACTTATAAAATAACATACACTCAGCACTCAGTTCCAACAAAACTGCACTAAAATTTAAGCTGAATTTATCTTTAATATACAGATCCTGGATTAATCATGAAGAGTGTAAGACAAAGAGCATTAGGATACTTTCATAAATGCATTTAAGAGTAATATAAACTAAATTAGTAATGTAACAACTACACTGTGAAGGTAATATGAAGCTAGCACTGGGGAAAGCTTCCAACTCCACTCCTTTTTCACAAAAAGGAGTCAGAAAAAATGTTGTCACTAAGAAATCATTTAGCTGATGCTTTAGGTATAATTACCTTGAAGTTTCTCTCTGCCTTTCATGTTGTAATACACTTGTATTGAAGTTTACACCTACAAAATGTTAACGTTATGAAAACTTAATATGGTTTGAGGTTTTAAGAGTACAGTGACACTAAAAAGCACTCTAATTTAAAAATGGCTAAAAATATTTTTATTTCTCAATGGAACTCATGAAATTTCACTAAGATTCTTTTTAAAGCAGCATAGGTCATTGCAGTAAACTCCATCTTTGTTTCCTGAATTAAAATTTAACTCAATTTTATATTTACTGAGCACCTACTGTGCACAAAGCACTAAACTAAGCATTGTATCGGCCAGATTAGACAGCCAAAATATTACACTTCCCACTAACAAACGGTTAGCATTGTGACTCCTCAGGACATCAGGTAATAACTATCAATTGTAGGCCTCTAAAAATGCTTGTTAAACCAAAAGGCAATGCTCTTACTGGAGGAATCCAGATTGTCTGGATCAGCAAAACTACATTAGAAAGTTAATAGCCTCCATCCTTAAAATATCCCAAGAGAAGAAAGGGAGTGATTCAAACTGTTAGCATGTGCCCAACGACACTACACAATAATAGCCTAAGCAAAACTGCCAGATGTATTGTAATTAAGAGGTCCAACCTTGACAAAGCATCATCAGTGGGATTTTCATCCTACTGGGTGGATGGATTCAGAAAGCAAAAGCTCAGTCAAGAAATGAAAAGCAGATCTAAGCATAAACTGCTCAGGCGGTTCGATCTGGAAGAACAAGTAGAGAGAGGTTCATTCCTTCAACCTGCGAGCCTCTATTCTGCGACAGCGGAGAGGAGGACTTAAAAGAACGGATGACCTGCGGTTTCTCGTGGGGGCTGCGGCCCCAACAATAAACTGAGGTCGGTGCCAAAAGAAAGAAATTACGAAGCACGAAGTGCTACTTGGGGAGAAGTGAAAACTCCCCAAGAAGAGTCAAAGAAGACAATGATCTTTAATTGGGGCCCGTCAGTTTACATCTGCGCCGATTTTCGACATAAAGTTGACAAACTCTCCAGAAGAGGCAATTTTGGAGACTGACACATCCCTCCCCATCAACTGGCGGCGTCTGCCGACCGAAGGTAGTAGAAGCGCCAAGAGGCAGGCGGCGCCAGCCAAAGGAAGCCTTTTCTCCCTCTTCCTAGGCCACAGCAACCGCGGCGCTGGGGCGCCCGCCCGTGCTCCCGGGAGCAGGGGCAGGTGTCGGCGCCAGATCCCAGCTCGCGGAGCTGGCAGAGTTGGCAGGGCTACCGCCGCCGCTTCTCCCACGGGCCGGGGCGCCGGAAAGTTGCGTGAAGATAACTCCGGGGCCGAAAAACCGCTCCCCTGCACGGCCCGCGGGCGGCGGCACCTCCAGCCTCCTCAGCCCCGGAGGAGAGAGACCCGTGCGGCCCGGGGAAGGGGAGAGGGAGCTCCGCCCGCCAGCTCGGCCGCGCCGGGAGGACCTGAGGGTCAACGGCGGGCGGACGAACAAGGCGTCCAGGGATTCCGCTCCTGTCGGGAGCCCCCACCCGGGCCGTGCCTCCCGCCAAGTCCGGGCGAGAACACTCTGCGCCCGCCGGCCGGGCCCGTCACGACCCCGGCGCCCGGGCGCCGCAGAGCCCACACCCGCGGCCCGCGCCCCTCCGACCCAAACCCGACCCCTCCCCGGGACGCAGCCTGGTCCCACCGCTTGACCGACAGCCGGGCCCCAGCCCTGCGCACCTTCCCGGCTCACCTGCGCTCCGCGGCAGCTCTGCACCTCCTCGCTCGCTCCGCGCGCCCCGTCGGGGCACGCACCGACCCCCCGGCTGGGACTCCCCCGGCCGCGGTGACTCGGGACGCGACGGCCACCGCCGCCTTCTCCTCCTCAGCACAAGCCCCGGCGGCGAGCAGAGGGTCGCGGTCAAAGCCCCGCCGCGGCTAAAGCGAATCTCGCCACCTCCACAGCCTCCACCACCAAGTCCCTTCACTCGTCCGCGCCGCCCGGAGAAAATGTCACCAGAGGCCGTTCCGCTCGGCGCCTCACTTCCGCCCGGAACCACAGAGCCCGCACGGGTCGGCTAGAGCGGCCGCTGCGGCGGCACCCTCCAGGGACTGGAGCGGGAAGCCGAGGGAAAGCCAGAGAGCGCCATCTGGCGGAAGGGAATAGGCGCTCCTCCCGCTGCAGAGCGCCGGGGGCGCAGGCACCAGCTTCCCGGGCTTCTTTCCCGCGCTCCATCCATCTGATCAGGCAGCTCCCTTCCAGAAATGTCCTTCCCAGAGGGTCGGAAATCAGTCAATGCAAGCCAAGGATAATGCCCTAAGAGAAGGACAACACTCCCTTTTCCGTGCGCTTCTCAGTACTCACCCCTTCTGAAGCCTTCCCGAATGAAGCTCGTAGTGTCTGAATCCTTGAGTGACTCCAGCAGGGACTCCGTTCTCTTCTCTCCCCACTTTTTCACGGATGCCGACAGCTCGGCTCGAGGAGACTGGGCTGTGATCCTCTTTCGCAGTGGCATCAACATCCCGTTCAAGTTTCTGGTTGGGAACCTTGCAGGCCTGGAAGATAGACCGCCACCTGCTGGTGACACAGGGTCAGCCGGGGAGAGCCCGCTCCGCCCCTGCTAGCGTTGCAGACGCCCCAAATTCCACCTCTGCAGAGTCACTCCTCTCATTTGCACTTCACCGTGGGAAGGGTGACGCCCCGGGGTACTCTGAGTTTTTGAGGCCCTTCCTTCAGGTCTGTGATTGAAAGAAACATGCTGTACGCGGGACCTGGAGGAAAGGGGAAGTGGGCGCCGGCCATCTGGCTGATACAAGGCTCAGGACATACGGAGAACAAAACGCAGCTCTAGATCTAGCCAAGAGCCGGCCCTCCCAAAGTCAGGGTTTCGAGAAGTAAAGGAATAAATAAAAGCTTGAGAAGAAAATGTAAAAGGTCTTTACTTTTTCAGGAGAGGAGCCATGCTGGCACCTGGAGTGACACTACCCAGGAGGAGATTATGGAAATCCGCTGGCCCCAAGTTCCCCTTAACATCAGTCTCCCCTTTAGATCACACGCTTCAGCTCCCCCAGTTCACTCACTTATGCTGACTGCCCACAAGCATGGGAAGTTTCCATCCATGATTAAACGAATAAATTGATAAATAATTTTATATTAATAGCTAACTTTTTTTGAATGCCCACTATGTGCCAGGCATTGTAGCATGTGTTTAAATGGATTCATTCATTTAATCCGCATAACAACCATATAAGCTCGGTACCATTACCAGCCCCAGGTGAGAAAAATGGAAACTGAGGCCCAGAATGGTTAAAGTGACCCACCCAAGGTCACACATCAGTAAATGGCAGGACTCCAACACAAACAGTCCAACTCTAGGGCTTGCTCTCCCAACCTCTACCACCACCTACCACTCTGAGACTCACTGAGAACATACCGGGTGCCGGAGGAACATTCTGTGTGTATTGAACTCACTTGTTCATCCCTTTGTTCATTTATTTCCCTGCTACCTTAGTCCTCAAGGAATTTGAGAAGTTGTGGGGCAGTGATAAGAGCCCAAGCTCTTTCAGAAGAAAAAGAGAAAATTTCACTACAAAACTCACACCTGTCAGTCTTGAAGTGAAAGAATAAATGTGGACTAATACCTTTGGTTTTAAAACAACTCCTTGGCGATCTTATCTCATCAATGCTGTAGAGATACTGAACTGTCTCCCAGAATCTCACATTGGTCACATGCTCAGCTCTCCAAGCTCCTGAAATCCCATCTCCATAAAACCAGCCCAACCCCCTTCCCCCCATCTACATCACTAGCAACCCCCTCCATCCCATTGTCTCTACCAGAAATTGATCACGATCCCTTTGTTCACAGACACCGTCCTACAAACACGTCCATCCCTTAACCTACCTGCAGTGTTACTACTGAATCGTAGCAGTGGTTCTCCTCTCAACTTCGGTCCTAAGTCTTGGAGGCCAAAGCCAGACCTGTCTGAATCACTCTCTGGCATCCTTGCTTACACCTGGTGTACTACCCGCGCTGGGGCTGGGCCTGCAGCAGGTGCCTGATAGAAACCGTGGCCTGAGCAGTAAGTAGCATCAGAGTGTGGCTGGCCTTTGCTTTGACTATAGCCCCTTCTCTCCTGACCAAGCAGGTTACTTCTGCCATTTCCTCCTGTAAGGTGGATGTTACTATTAGGACCACTCTTTAGGTGAGGAAAATGGGAGATCGGAGAGACAGAACTCTTATCTGTGGGCTCAGGACTGTCCCTCTCTTTCTTCTCAGATTGCTAAGAACCAGGCTACCCCTACCTCAGCGTAACCACCCACCCCTCTACCCTCCCACCCCAGCATGACCAGCATTCACTACGATCTCCCAGTACGTGCTATGAGGGGACGTGTTGAGCCTCTGCACTGCACTGGCCACAGAACCCCAGACAAGTCACCGCTTCCAGAGTTAACACTACCCGCTTTGCCTCAGAGCATTAGTCCACAGAATTAAATTATGTCCTCCATGTGGAAGGTCATCCAGAACAGTCTAAGGATTCCTAGCAGCAGAGGGTCACATGGTCATCAGCACTAGGGGCTCTGGAATCTGACGGATCTGAATTTGGAACAGTTCTGCCTCCCTCTAGCAGTGACCCCCTGGGCAGTTCGGTAACCCTGCCAAACATAAGGGTCCTCACCTGTTCAACACAGGTAACTGCTGACACTACCTGGCAGGCTCTTGTAAGGGCTCAGAGTGAAGTGACGTATATGTAAAGCTGTCAGCACAATCCTTGGCTCAGAGAGAACATTCCATATACAGGGCCTTGTTCTGATGGCAACCCTCCAGGCAAGCACCTCCCTCAGGCACCCAGACTCACGCTGGTTAAGTACAGTGATGCAGCCAGCTCAACTCCCAAGTTCATCTGGAACCAGAATGGAACAGGGCAGAAGAGGCCATGAAAGTGGAGCCAGTCGTGGCTGAGGGTGGCTCAGAGGGGACACCTCCCTTAGCATCCCTGTGCTCTGGGGTGGCTGAGTGAGGTTTCTCTGTCTTCGGCTCCCTGTCCCTCTTTCCAATCAGGTGGCCCCCATGCCATCCCCGCTATATGGCAAGTCATGACTTGTATTAAAACATGGAAATAAATGCAACGGACAGTTTCAAATTTTCAGCAAGGGTGTGTTGTCCTCTCATTTTTCAATGTAAGAAACAGCTCTGTATGACGCAGGACTCGACCTTGTGTGACCTCCAGGGTGGGAGGAGCGAGGGGTTCCTCGGACATGCCGTCCGACTAGCATCCCACTGCCCACCTCCGGTTGTTTGTTCCCTTCGTAAGATCTGCTCTCCTGCGTACCCTCCTCACCCGCCTGACTCACTGGAGAGCGCAGCGGGGCACTATTCCGTGGCTGACACGAGAACGCGGGTGTGAATGGAGGAAGTCCGTCTGTGCATCTAGCTGGGGAGACACAGAAACCCGACGGGATGTCAGGACAAGGAAGTGGTGCCAGATGCCAAGTGGGTGAGAGGCTGGGAGGAGGTAGGCCTGCAGTTGAGGGCAGTGAGGGATGCCTCGGGGAAGGCCTGGAGCCTGCCTGACTGTTGTTACAAAGGAGGGAGACAGGCAACGCCCTGAGGGCAGAGGTCATGCCTCCTTCCTCTGAGCTCCCTTGGTGTCCAGCACAGAGCACGGCAGACAGGGCGATCCGATAAATGTTTGCGACTGATGGAAAAATATGCAGAGAAGCTGACCTTGGGGAAAAGGGGGCAATAGGTGGAAAAGCCCCTGGGATGTTCAGAGGACGACAACCCTGGGGCCAAGCTGCCTGTGGCTGGACAGCAGAGGAATGAGGAGATGGATGGCCGGAAGGGAGGTGGGGGGCTGCAGGTGAGCGAAGGGAGTCTGGGCTGTGTTCCTTCAGCGCTAATAGCGAAGCAGGGTGTGACGTCTCCCCCTCTGCTGAGTGTTCTGATCAAGACCTCAGACAGTAGATCCTCCCAGCCCGCAAATAGCCCGGCAAGGAATTGACCCCACATGGACCACACCAGGGGGTAGGGAGAGCTCTGGGAGGGGGAAGGCTCAATCTGGTTGCTGTTGAAGGCGAAGGATGGAAAGCCTTAGGAAAGAAGGGAAGGGCTTGCAGCCCCAGGGAACCTTCCTTGTTGGGGGTGGATAGGATAGTTCCGAAGACACACTGGAATTGGAAAGAAAAGATTCAAGGGCTTCAGAGCCACAGAAACACCAGCCTTATGGAGAAGGTCCCCAGTCCCCCACTTTCCCCTTTCCAGCTCTGAAAACTGTGATATTTAAGTAAGAACAACATCAGGGAATCTGGGGCATAATTAAAACTGTGGTCTTTGTCCTCAGTTCCTGGCACAGGGCTCCTAAAAGGCTTCGAATTTCAAGTGATAAGAGTGCCTTTTGTCATTCTTAGGAAAGCCCTTTCAACCACACCTGAGCTTATGCTAATGAGGGTTCTCTGGGTGGGCCCACAGGTAGCTTCAGGATGGGGGCTGTTTGCTGGAGAAGTCCTCCTGGGAGGAGCACGCTGGACCGGTCAGCCCCACCCCCACTCTGGGCTGGGGAGAAGGGCTGGAGCTTGAGTCCAGTCACCAACGGCCACTGATTTAATTAGTCATGACTAATCTGTATGAAACATCAATAAAACCCCCTGAACGATAGGGTTCACGGAGACCACATGCTGGTGAGCACATTGAGATGCTGGGTGGGTGGCGCTCTCGGGGAGGGTGTGGAAGCTCTGCGCCAACCTCCAACCCCCTTCCACCATGTTTCTTTGCCATTTGGCTGTTCCTGAGTTGTATCCTTTGAAGTAAGCCAATAATCCTAGGTAACATACTCTCCTGAGTTCTGTGAGACATTTAGTGAATTATCGAACTTAGGGGAGAGTTGTAGGAAACCCCAAATCTATAGTCTGCCAGGCATAAGTGTGGGTAGCCTGGGGACTCCTCCTGCTCCTGGCATCTTAAGTGGGAGCACTCTTCTGGGGTCTGCACTAACTCAGGGAAATTCATGTCAGAATGGACCTGAATCGTTGGAACACGCAACTGTAGTCAGAGAATTGGTGTGATGGTAAAAACTTCGACTGAAAATTAACATACTTGGTTTTAAATAAATGTTATGTTAAGCAAGACCAGTCCTACTAAATTTCTCCTTAGACTCCTCACCTCCCTGCCCTGTGGTGTCTCCACCTTTTCACTGGCGCTCAATGCTGTCAGCGCCCAACCCCTGGGGAGGTAGAGTGCCTTGACGCTTTGCCTCTCCCAGTGGTACTGAAACAGAAAGGAGTGCCTTTGAGGAGGAATTCACCTTTCCTGGTGATATTTCAGGTACCAAATCCTGTGTAGAGATGGTCCCAAAGTTCCTCATTTGCACCTACTAAGTGGCCACCTCCTCTATTTGTGTCTTAGGAGAGCCCACCAAAGTTTGCCTGCATGCCCCTCGATTTCATTTAAAAGACAGCTATTGAAAGCCTACCCAGTAAAAGCAAGGCACACTGTGTTGGGCCCTTGGCATGTGGTATCTCATTCATCCTCCCCACAGTCAGCAAGGGCAAGGCAGGTTTTACAGAAGAGGAAACTGAGGCTCAGAGAAGACAGTGTGCTCGAGCAAGGTCCCATGAGATGAAGGGGCAGAGCCAGGCTTCCTGGAAAAGAACACCTCTTGCCTCCTTCTAGAACACTGCTATCTGTCTGGTAACAGGGCTCAATCTAGAAACAAATCACAGTAGTTCATAGGTGGGACTCGGCGATCCCCAAAGCAGGGGAAGGACTTGTGGGAGGAAGAAATGAATGCCCAAGAGCAAGAAAGACTTCGTAGAAGAGGAAGTTTTCGACTAGGGCGTTGGAGAAAGCAGGGTTTCCAAGAACAGAAATGAAAAGAAGGGTATGCCAGGCAAAGTCCGGCTTGCGGAAAGGCTGGGCTCCCAAAGTACAAGCACAGCCAGACAGCCCGGAAGAGGTATATTTCTTGTACAAGTGATGTATGGAGTGCTGTGGTTTGGGCCCTCTTCCCCCACCCCTCCAGTTTTGTTTTAAGCTCTTTGCTGATGAATGCCAACAACACAAGTGTGTTTGGAGTTTACCTAGAATACTTCATAACGATTTCGTTAGCTCGTCTAGTCAGGAAAGGTAGCAAGAGCAGACATTGTTAACATTTAGCAGAGAGTGGCGCCTGGGCGGCTCAGTCGGTTAAGCGCCTGTCTTCGGCTTAGGTCATGATCCCGGGGTCCTGGCCCCGCATGGGGCTCCCTGCTCAGTAGGGAGTCTGCTTCTCCCTCTGCCCCTCCCCCTGCTCATGCTCTCACTCTCTCTCTCTCAGATAAATAAATAAAATCTTAAAAAAAAAACCATTTTGCCGAGATTATATGACTGATACAAGGAAATGTTGAATAAATACTTACTGGATGGATGAATGAATCAATGAATGAATGGACTTGCCCAAGGTCACCAGCACTGAACAGGAGAGTCAGGGCCAAACCCAGCTCTGCTGCCCCTACATCCCAGACTCTTCACTACCGTGCATATCTGGGGGACTTAGCAATGCCATTGTGTGTGTGTGAGTGTGTGTGTATGTGTTGGGGGGGTGGGAATTAGACTCATTATTGTGTTTTATAATGTGCTGATCATTTGAAAAAGGCTCCAGCCTGAGAACAATACAAGCATTCATTAAAGTACTTCAATAGACTGACAGCAGCAACAATAACCTAAAATTAAAGGAAGGAGGGTCGTCTCTCATGTGACTCCTCTCTTGAGGAGTGAGTGCAGAGGCACCAGGCTTTGGGAAACAGGATGGGGCCCCTGGGAAAAAGACAAAGCAGGGATTTACAGAACCCGTGTGGGGGCAGCAGGCTGGGGGGGCCCTCACGAGCCAGGCCAGGGAACACCAGGCAGCTTCCAAAGGCCTCCCTCCTCTAGAGTTCCTGTCATTTACTGAAAACCAGGAGAAACCATCAGGCCGAGAAGGGGGCCTTAGAGGCAGCCCTTTTATTTTGCAGAAATAATGTTTTTGTTTGGCTAGTTTTGCTTGTTTGGAGAAATATGTCCCTTAGAGCACCCAGTAGAGCTGCTCTAGCTTTTTAATCCTGCGGTGGTTTTTGCTGTGAGTCGTTCAAATCACCAGAAGGGCAAAAGACCCGCTAACTGATGGGGAGGACTCACAGACTCATGTGTGTGTGCAAAGCTGGCTCCATTCTGTCACCCAAGAGAAGACCCACGTATGCACTGTGGGTCAGTCTGGGGGATGTATGAAATGTATAATGCCCAGTCTCTGCCCTCAGAGAACTAAGAACTTGTTCATGGGAGGTCACTTTGGCCTTACCTAAGGCAAAACTGTAAAATCACTTTCTCTTTGGTGTGTCTGTGCTCACTACATCTAGGACCCTCCTTGACCCAGTCAGTGCTGCCACTGTCACCACTCAAGCCCCCAGGACTTTAGCCTTCTTTGCCTCTCTCTTCCCCACCTCTGACAACCAAAACATCCTGGCCTAGGACTCAATCTCTAAGCTTCTAGTCTTCACATCTTAACAACAATTAATTAAGGAAGCCAATTCTTACTAGAGTGATAGCTGACTAACACGTGATGTCTCCCAGGCGATGGCATTTTGTCAAACTAAAATAAAGGCTTCTCCAGAAGCCATCCAGGAATGACATAAAAGATAGGAATCACAGATGGCAAGGCAGGTCAGCTGGGAGGAGGGAGGTATTTTTGGTTAACCAGGTTTTTCAGAATTCTTGAATCACAACAATCTGACAGCCTAGGAGGACCAGTCTAACACACAGTCTAACACACACATGTATACAGTAACTATACATTCTTACTGAGCCCCAACCCCAACCGTTTCGCAGTTCTGGTGTACTGGGAACCAAGAAACTCTGGAATTCACTATTAAAGAAGACAAGAATAACTCAAAGGAAAAGAACATTAAGAAGACAGTTGAGAAGGGTGCCTGGGTGGCTCAGTCGGTTAAGTGTCTGCCTTTGGCTCAGGTCCTGATCCCAGGGTCCTGGGATTGAGCCCCACCTCGGGCTCCCTGCTCAGCAGGGAGCCTGCTTCTCCCTCTCTCTCTGCTTGCTGCTCCCCCTGCTTGTGCTCTCTTTCTGTCAGATAAATAAATAAATAAAATCTAAAAAAAAAAAAAAAAAAGAGGACAGTTGAGAGATCAAACTGGGCTATTGATTATTAGTAGTATGATAATACATCAGAGAAGGAAAGGTCAGTGCTGTGTGGGAAGAGTCCTACTCTATGGGAGGAGCCTGGGTCTACAGTGCAGATAGAATACAAATATGGAATGTTCCAGGCCTTTCTAAACTTCAGAAGCTTCAAGAGCTTATCTCATCAAATCTGCCCGACACTGAGGGTTTGGAGTAGGGGTGGCAACCATGCCCCAAACTGGATTTCCCATCGCCACAAGGACTGAAGGAAGCTCGCTTCCATTTCAGCAGGTCATGGTCATGACCCTTTAGTATAATCATATGCCATCAGTCTGCCTCTTGGGAGAGGTGTGTTTTCAGCCAGAACCCCTAAGTCAACGTTGTTGAACTAGAAGAGCCAGAAACACTAAGGAGACAGTGTAACTTCCTGGAAGGCCCAAAAGAGGTTGCTCCTGGCTACCAGAGCGTGGGGACATACCGTCACTGCCAAGGCTCCCCTGTGCCTGCCAGAGTCTGGTAGCAGACAAGGCGATGACACTGAGGGCTCACCGCAGCCGGTTCTAGGAGCTCTGCGGAGGGTCCCCAGCAGCCACTGTGCTGCCTCTGCTGGGCTTGTCACTCTCCCCCAAACAGGAACTATTCGTGTTCATCTTGTCCACCCCAGCCCGTGGCACCCGCCCTCTTTCCCTTCCTCTCTCTCCATTCTTTTGCTGCATCTTCTGTTCAGCCTCTGCTCCTGCGCTGTGCCCTGGCTGCCTGTGTGCCAACGTCACCTGCCCTGGGGCCTCCCTTCTGCGGCAGACCATCGACTCTGGAGGAACCTGGAAGAAGTAATCAACAGCTCACAGGGTGACACTCAGCCGGCAGAGGCCAGAGCTAGTGGACCAATGACCCTCCTTCTTTCCCTCAGGTGGACAACTCTGTGGCCCCTGCTGTAGTGCTCCTCAGAGGCAACCAGCAGGACCATGTCCCACTCAGCCTCCACGGAGACCAGAGTGGTAGCATTCCCCCCGGAATGGCTCTCCCTCCTTCCTCAGGCCACTCTTCCCAGTCCCTCCCTCCTGTTCCCAAGGAGCTTCCCAAATTAACTACCTGTGTGCCAGCTCTTGTCTCAGACTCTGTTTTTTGGGGGGCACCCAAACCCAAGCTCTCCTTCCTCTCTTCTGTCCCCTCCTGCCCAGTCCCCACCTCTTGTCTTTGCTGGTCTGCTCTCCTCCTTTCAACGTATATTCTCCTCCCTAGTCTACCTCAGAGACAGATGGTGTGTCCCTGGGCTTTTACTGAGGGTGAGGAGGTCGACATTCTTTCACCACACCATCCCTTGGGAGCTTTGGCTCTGCACCAAGGTAGAGGGGGGCAGCAGGGACAAGAGAGGGGCTAAAGATGGGAGAGAGATGTTTGTGGTTTCTAAGAGGTCTTAACTGCAGTAGACTAGCTGGGCCTGAGAGAGAGAGAGAGAGAGAGAGAGAGCTCTATTGATCTCCTGGCATTCTTGGGCACCTTGCTCCCGTGGCCCAGTGTTGGCTAGAGGGATCCTTCCTGTCTGACATAGCCTCACCCCCACCCCTTACCCGCCTGGGTTCATTTCCCTGCAGAGCTTCTCTGGCCTCCCTGGGTGCCTCACCCTCCCGTGCACGTGGCTTGACTTTGAGCAGCACTCTATTCTCCATCCTCATTGAAGGAAGGATATAATTTTCCTTTACTGGGACCTTTAATCTCTGGAAGGGAACATCCAATGGCTGAAGGACTCGCCTTCTGGGGCTGCCCCAGGCTGCTGAGAGGACAAGTCACCATAAAGTCTTGAGAATGATAAAACCCTCTCCCAAATTGCCGCACTCTAGACAACAGTCGAGGGGACAAACGAGGGGATAAATTTTGGACCAGTTTCAGATCTTGGCAAAATTTCTGAGTCAGAAGAGGGGGAAAGGGAGGAGCATTTCAGGACTTAGAGGATCCAGAATTCATTTCTAGTGGATGATAATCTAGTCCTCCCAACTTAAGTATGCAAGAAACACCACTTTCTTTATGTCCTAGAAATCTATTTAATTTCTACTCCAAGGCCCCCACCTGGCAGGAAAGTCCATGTCAGTCATTGCTGAATTTTTTAAGATTTTGAGAGAGAGGGAGAGGGAGAAGCAGACTCCCTGGTGAACAGAGAGCCCAATGTGGCTCCATCCCAGGACCCTGGGATCATGACCTAAGCCGAAGGCAGATGCTTAATGGCGCCCCAAGTCATTGCTGAATTTTCATTTCCCTTCCTCACTTAGGACTCCAGATCTTAAGTGCCCAGAAAGGTGGGGTGGGGGTCTTGTCTTCTACCAATGCAGATACATGATTTGCTAAAGCCCAGTGATGGGTGGCAGCTCGCTCTGTTTCCATGTCATTTTGGGGAGCAGAAATCTTTGCTCCCACCCCATAAAGGAGGACTGGCCACGTCCATCATGGATGGCTGTGCAAGGGTGAGGGCACCCACACTTCTCTCCCCTTCTAGGCCTTCATGTTTTCTTCTCTCTCAAAAGCCATCCCCCCTCTTTACTCCTACCCTTCCCACACAACACACACACACACACACACACACACACACACACACACACACACACACCCCAAACCCAGTGAGTTTAGATTTTTTTCAAAGGACAGGAAGTCATTGAACTCAGGCTCCTCTGCTTTACACCAAGCCCAAATGAAGGAATTACCAACCAGCCAGTCCACTTGAAATGGAAGGGGTGGGGTGGAAAACTATGAGAAACACACAGATTAATATATCAAAATGTCATCCTGCCACTCATTAATACTCCAGCCCTTTATGGACACCTGCTTTGGAGCCAAGCACCAAGAACTAGGGACACAGATGTGACCAGAAGAAATCCTTCCAGGCGCAGCGCTCAACCTATCTGTCCTAGTGGAGAACACAGACAGGACGGTAGGACAGAATAATAGGAATATGTACCCAGAGTCATAGGAGCTGACATGAGGAAGCTGCAAGCATGACCTGGGCCCCAAGGAGGACTCAGCTAGGAGGAGACCTCTGAGCCAAGACCTGAAGAATGAAGAGAATTTTGCAGCATAGAGGAGAGGAAAGGTGTAATAGGTGGGGTTCCCAGTGGAATCTAAGAGCCAGGCCACCCTGGGAATGAGTGGGCCTGGATGTAGAGAGCTCACTTGGGAGCAGTGAGGGCACCACTGAGAGAGGGGTTTAATATGTAACATGGGCTATGGTGCTCTTTCCTTTTCTTTCTGGGGTGGGGGTGGAGGTGCAGTAAATAACCCCGCCTCTTCTCCTCCTCTAGGTTGGGACCAATTGAGAAATAAGACACAAGAAATAGATGAACGTTAAATGTCAACTTTATGGCAGATACAAACTAGATTGGAGGACACGGTACACATGCGCCATCCCGGCCACTGCAGACGGACATTCACGTGGCAGCAGACAGACCTGGACAGACTCAGCCCTCCCCCCTAAAGCAGGTTTGGTGCATGACAAGAGGCTCTGGATATACACCCTCTGGAGGCAGGCAGGTCCTAAAGAGAACAGTGTATTAGCTCACGGGGGCGGGCATGGTGAAGTGCCACAGACGGGCTTAACCAACAGAAAGTTATTTCCTCGTGGTGCCAGAGGCTGGAAGTCCAAGGTCAAGGTGTCAGCAAGGTTAGTTTCTTCTAAGGTCTCCTTGGTTTGCAGATGGCCTCCTTCCTACTGTGTCTGCACGTGGCCTCTCCTCAGTCTGTGTGGTCTGTGTCCTAACCTCCTAAGGACGCAGACCGTGGTGGACTGGGACGCACCCTAACCACTCCATTTTAACCCAATCCCCTCTTTAAGGGCCCTGTCTCCGAATACAGCCACATTCTGAGGTACGGGGGTTAGGGCTTCAACATGTGAACTTGGGAAGCTGGTCTTAGTGCAGCATGCTCAGTTCCTTCCGTCCAAGTTTCCAACCAGATGTCTTTCTTCCAGAGGGAGAGAGGCCAGGGAGACTCCAGGAACGGGGCTCAATGGAGCCACCTCCACGTGGACACACGAGGAGTAGAGAATAGAGGTTCCATGTCACACCGCACGCCCACTCTGTGGGTGCTCACACTACTATTGTTTTTTTGCATTAAAGGACGACCCTACACTTCTGTGGAAATCAAACGTGTCGCAGCACTTGCCCATGCATGAAACAAAGCAAAGAAAGAAAGGTAGGAGAGTTTCCAGGAATCACCTAATCCCCCTCCCTCCTTTACAGGTGAAGAAGCCAGGTCCAGAAGTTCAAGACCCCGGCCACTTGACTAATCAGCGGCCACCTGTCTTCCAACCATACCAAGTTCACTTGATGTTAAGGTCCCCAACACAAAACGCTCCTCCGTCCTTACGGGCTCTCGGGCACAGTGTCCATGGTGAAGATCAGCACGACTATTCGAAAAGGGAATTGAAGTAAACCATTCTGAGAGGAGCTAGCTGCCCGGAAGGGGCTGGAGCTGCCTGGCCTGGGCAGTGCGCTGGTTTATACTGCATCCCCAGTGCCGGCAGAGACGCCGGTTCGCGGTGGTCCGCAGCTCATGCTTCCTGTCTGTGCACATCATGGCTGAAGAGCCAGAAGACTGGGTACGGTCATTATTTCAGACTGGGTGAAGAGGGATTCTTCAAACGATAGAGCCGTGAGCTTGGCATCGATCTGAGGCCTCTGCTGGGCTTGTCTGCTGGCACGTCTCCCCATCCTCCAGGGATCTTTCAAGGTCATCTTGAGCACTTTCCTCTCCTTTGTCCTCGTATTAAATTGGTTTCCAAGTCCTCTCCCATCTCCTTCTTTTCCATTTCTGTTGCCACATCCTGGCCTAGGCCCTTATCGCTTCATGCTGGTCTGGACTCATGTGTCGGGCAGGGTTGAGCACAGAGGCTGGGAGGCAGCTCAGAGGCTATCTTGCAGATCAGGCTGCAGGGTGCCCTTGTTTTTATCTCCCCTCCCCCTCCATGGCCTGTGTCTTCTGTCTTATCAGTCCCCCTCACACGGACCCCCTGCCTCCTCCTTCCACCAGCTCCTAGCTCCTCACCCAGCCAGTCTCGCTGCCCACCTGCTCACCACCTTGCCGGCGCCTACCCCTCCCCCACCCCCTACTTCAGGTTTCAATTAACTAGCTGCCCATAGAAAGATTCCAGCAAATGTATTCTCCCTGAAATAGAAGTGACCCATAACAAGGCTTAATGAGATCATCCCCTAAGGAATTTAATAAGGGACAATCGCTTCAGCCAGTCAAACGAGCCTGTCAGCTGTGTCTGAGGGAGTATTTGGGGGAGGCAAGACTGAGAATTGATGCGCCACCTCTGGGACATATTAGTGGTCTGGGGCCCCTGTGACAGGCGACAGGAGTGTGGAAAGTAAGGGGACATGATGGATTGGCCTGGTGGGAGAACACACAGGCACAACCTCACCTACTTCCGAGTTTGCCAAGAGCTCACAGGAAACCTGATGCCCTCCCTGACTCAGCTACCCGTGAGTTCCCCAGGTCAGTTCCTGAGGTCGCCAGCCCAAGAACTTTAGGTGTCTGGAGATGAAGAGTGTGAGAGGGGATCTTTTGCCTCTTGCTAAACTGACAGAGATGGGGGCGAGTGCCCAGTGCGGCGAAGCTTCCCTTACATAGCACGGAAAAGAGGATGCTTGTTTTTCCTGCTTCTGAAAGATGATCGCTCCTGCAGCCAGGAGCGATGCCAACTGTGGTCAGCGTCCAGCCAGGCAGCCGGGTCACTGGGGACTCAGGGTGAGTCCTCAGTTGCCTGCATTTTTCCTGCTTGTGCAGCAGAAGCCTCAGTGGCTCACCTCCTTGGCATCCACAGCCCCTTCCCCGCATCTGCTCATGCATGAAGAAAATCGTTCTCCCTCCTCCCAACACCAAAACACCCAGGATCTGCCCCGTAGATGCAGTCTTCAGAGCCAGAGCTGGAAAGACATCTAGGTGTGACCAACCACTGCCCCACTTTGCAGATGAACACCTGGAGCCCAAGGAGGTTAAGGGATGTGTCCAATGTGCTGATTCTCTATACAGCATAACCAATGACCACAATCTAGTGGATTAAAACAACACACACTTATTATAATGCTCAATTTTCATGGATCAGGATTCTGGGTTTGGCTTAGCTGCATCCACCGTTTCCCAGTTTTGCTATGCTGGAATCCAGGTATCAGTCGGGGCTGCTGTCTCATCAGAGCCTCAAATGGGGAAAGATCTGTTTCCAGGCCCCCTCAGGCTATTGGCAGAATTCCCTCGTGGGCAGAATTCATCTTCTCATGATTGCCCGACTGAGGTCCTGGTTTCTTGCTGGTGGTCAGCTGGATACTCTCCGTTACTAAAGGCCCATAGTTCCTTGCCACATGGCCCTCTCCAGAGACCCACTTACAGCATGGCAGCTTCTTCAAAGCCAACATCTGAGAGTCTCTGACCTCAGGGAGGGCCTAGTCCCTCTTTAAAACACACACACACACACACACACACACACATTATTTACTTATTTGAGAGAGAGGGGGCAAGGAGGGGCAGAGGGAGAGAATCTCAAGCACACTCCCTGCTGAGCTCAGAGCCCAACCTGGGGCATGATCTCGCAACCTTAAGCCAAAATCAAGTCAGCCACTTAATGGACTGAGCCACCCAGGTGCCCTAACCTAGTCCCTTTCTTAAAGGCTTTTACCTGATTAACTCAGACTCACTCAGGATAATTTTCCCTTTGATCAAATAAAAATCAGTTGATTTGAGATTTTAATTATACCTTTAAAATCTCTTCACCTTTGCCATATTCTATTACTTAGAAGCAAGTCACAAGTCCTTCCCATACTCAAAGGGAGTGGATTATACAGGGCATGCATAATGCAGGCCACCCTAGGGTCTGTCCACCATATCTAATATCACATAGCTAGATAATAGGAAAGATAAGATATAGAACCTAGATTTCATTTAAAAACAGGTCCTAGGGGCCAGTTATGTTTCAGAATTCAGAATCTTCGATTTTAGAAAGACAAGCAGGTACTTACACCATAGACTCAACGACTCACGCAGTGGAGTCTGGGACCACACCCTGTGACCAAGCACTATAGATTTCTGCAGTGGAATACATGAGTACTCACACCAAGGGGTGCACATAGACCAAAATTAGCGGCATCATGGTTCAGGTGAAGTTTTGCTGCCAAATGAGTTCAGGTCAGATTAGTTTCGCCAAATGAATTATGAAAGACCTTTGTGTTTTTAGAGCTTGGGAAATTCCAGAAAGGAACTGTGGACATAGAATAATTAACACCCATCAGGTTTTTGCTCTATGCCAGTCTTGGGCTAGGTCTTGTGCAGTCTCACAACCCTGTGGAAGGAGAATATTTTTGAGATACTAATCATTTTCCTCCCTTTCCCTCTTCTCGTTCAGGCGGGTAGGAAGACGGCTGAAAGTCTCTGTTGCTTATGTGTTCCCAAAGCTGCTCAAGCCCCAGACTGGGAAGGGGACGTGGGGCTCTGACAAAACACCTTAGACAAGCAAAAAGCAAAACAAAACAAAACAAACTGGAAATAGATCCCTCATTCTAGGCTAGGAAAGAGAAGGACTGGGCTTTCTGGAAGCACCACCTTCACTGGCAGGACCCCAAGGGTCAGTGCTTCATAGTGCATCTGGAGAAGCTATTGTCTTGGGTGGCCTCCTGGAAGCTTCCCCTGGAACCGAGGGAAGGCACACCCTAACCGGAGGCTCTTTGCCTTGGGGCTGTCCTTACTGCTCTCTCATAATGTTGTGCAGGCAACGCCCCTCTCTGTAGCCAGAACAAGTCTGTTTCACCCCTGCCCATACAGGGCTGGTTGTTGAGGAGATCCGGCTCCATAAATGCTCACTGACTGACTCCCCTCAGTAAGGACTTGAAAGGAGGTGGGTGTGTGGGTGCCCTAGGTCCCTCCCTGTGGGGGTGCCTATGCAATTAACTTCTTCTAAAGTGTTTGGTTTGGGAGACCCTCTAATCTACTTCATTATGGTCCATGTCAGTTTCCATGACATCATCCTCCACTCAAGGCCTTGTGATAAACTGGTGGGATCCCCAGGCCTGAAAAGGGAGAGTGGTTTGGGTGCTGGGCTATGTCTCCGTTGGAGAGAATCCCACCATGGGGATCGGAGAGCCCCGGAACCCAGGGGATACTTTTCAAGGAATTGGGTTTGTCCTTTCTTCCCCTATGAAAGTGTTTTTTAAATGTGACTGCCCTCTGGTGGCTAAAATTATACATGTAAATGCCCCGTGCCTTCAAGCACAATTCAGACCTGTGATTGGATGGCACGGAAATGGAAATGAGAGAGTTTGCAGGCCCAAGCTACTGAGTTTGGGATTTGGGTGGGAAAGTGGGAAGAAACTCCCCTTCCTGCATTTTTTGGCACAAAGCCAGATTTCAGGCACTGAACTGGATCCGGATCATTTTGGCTATAAGCTTCTTGAGGGCTGGAACGACTTCTGCTTTGGCTCAGTGTTCTGTCTGAGTGCCTAGCAGACGGTCTGGCACACAATAAGTGCTCAGAAATACTCACTGAATGAAGGGATCAGCTGCAGACATGGCTCAAAGAGAGCAAACATAGCCTTGTTCATTTTTATCTTATTTTGATACCTCTTCAACAGATGCTGAAAAGGCCTTTGAGAAAATTCACCATCTATTATTTACTTATTTATTTTTAATTTTAATTTTAATTTTTCTTAAGTAGGCTCCGACGGAGCCACCCAGGCACCTCTTTTATTTATTTATTTATTTATTTATTTATTTATTTATTTATTTATTATTTTCCTATTATTTTTTTTTAAAACTTAATAAAATCAGAATAGGGGAACTTCTTTGACATGATAAATAAATAAATTGGAACTGAGGCTTAAAGGTGAAATACCCTTAGAGGGAGAATTTCTATTCAACTCAGGAACACAGTAAGGCCGTTCCTTTGGTAGACTGTATGTTCTAAAGTGGGCCTCAAGGATATCTTCTATCCCACGTGCTTTTCTTAGAATGTAATACTGACAATCCAACCGCTGGGTAAGGAGTCTGTGTTTCTCCCCTGCCCTTGACTCTGTGGGTGGTCTTTTGCGAATCTGCTTGGACAGATATAGTATGGTGTAAGTGATGCTTTGTGACTTTTAAGGTTAGATCATAACACTGCAATACACTTCTGCCTTGCTCTGTTGAGATGTTCACTCTTAAAAGCCAGCTACCATGTTGGGAAGGAGCCTAAACTAGCCATCACGGAGCGATCACTCGGAGAGGTCATGTGTAAATGTGCCGGCCAGAGCCTGACAGCCTGAGACCAGCACAACTATCGGCCATGTTGAATGAGGACATCAATGATTCCAACCAGCAGCCAGTGAATCATCCCCAGCCTTGAAATCTTCCCAACCTGAGACACCAGAGAGCAAGGAGCAAGGATAAGTCATGCCCACTCTGCCCTGTCCAGATGCCCCATCTACAGAATCCATGGTGGTTTTATGTCAGCGTAGGGGTAGTTTGTTATACAGCAATAATGACTAAAACACTGACTGTTACCACCATCACCACTTTGGTATTACCATAACATGAGAGTACCTCCTAAGAAAAAAAATGAGAAGAACCAAAAGTGATAAGGAGGAAGTTAATTTACCATTATTTGCTGTGAAATAATTACATAACTGGAAAAGCCAAGAAAACCAACTGAAAAGGTATTAGAACAATAATTCAATAAGGGGCTGGGTTCAAAATGAAATTTATTCCCATTTTTTTACTTGCATTAATGACCAATGAAAGTTGTGACTCCCATTGTCAACATATCCATAACATTGGAATCAATTCTCTTTAGAGACACCATGAGGGGAGAATACACACTGGTGGCCAGTTTAGCAAATAAAAATACAAGACACCCAGTTAAGTTTGAATTTCAGATGAACAGCAAAGAAAGCCCCCTGTCATACCCGGCTTCATACATTTTTCTAAGAAATCCGCTTTATTCCAAACAGATACTGTTGCTCAGAGAGCAAGTCTAGACACCTTCCCTCTGAAATTTTTTCCTTGGGCAATGACTTTATTAGATGAACCAAGGGCTTAGAGCTTTTCCCACAACATTTGCATCTACCTGGTGTTGAATTGAATGCGTGTGTTGGTACTTCTGTCCCATGTGAATAAACGAAATGAAAGAAGAGAGATGAATTACAATGTTTACACTTAAAAAAAATATATTTATTTATTTTTTAAACTAAGCTCTACAACCAAGGTGGGGCTTGAACTCACAACCCCAAGATCAAGAGTTGCATTGCTCTACGATGCTCTAGCCAGGTGCCCCTACGATGTTTGCACTTTATATGTCCAGAGTTGCAGAGGTCTGTAAGCCAGTTACAAACATATGATCGATTGATATCAGGTTTGTGAGATGATATCTGCTTCCTAGAAAAGGATGTGAACTGAAGTATAAATTTCAGACCAGATGGGGTGGTACAGAGAAATCTACATTAAAGTATAAAAGTGGGCGGATTAATCCTTTCGCTGAGAACAACTGGAAAGGCTAGAAAAATGGAAAAGGAAAATTCTGTTTGAAGGCATCGGAGAGCTGCCCAGGCAGCCAGCACTCAAGGAGCCAAGATTCCAGAGAGAAGGGAAATTCTAAGAACCGAGTGTTTAGGGGCCAAGATGGGCCATTTTGGCGTGAAAATTATTGAGTTAAAAAGCAATCAAAACCCAGCAAATTCAGGAAAAGCTCTTTACCTCCCCCACAACTGCCTAAAAGAATTCATAGAGGACCTGCTCCAGGAAAAGAGATATTACCATAACTACATTATGATATGAACTAGTTATGGTGGACAGGGAGGAACATAGCAAGGCCTGTTTGATCAAACTCCTCTCTATGTGCCATTGTTTTATAGTGGCCCAGCAAACATTCATTTACCAAACATTTACTTTTTTTCATCGTCTTGTAAATTGCATGTTTTCCTTTTGAAGTCCCAGACCTCTACCCCCTTTTCCTTGGTTCAAACTGACATATATACTCTATTTTGCCTGTCTTTGGAATTTCCATGTCTGTGTGGATTCCACGTATGCAGGAAAATTTTACTTTCTCCTGTTAATCTGTCTCATATCAATTTGATTCTTAGTCTGGCTGATTCTTCCTTTCCCAAAAGGGACAGGAAATTCTTGCTACCTGACCATATCTTTCCCCTTTGAGAAATGTGCTGAATCATAAATGGCGTGGGAGAGGAATGCCGAAAAGCTGGGCAGTAATACAACAGAAGTGTCTCACAAGGTTCCTTTTTTGCCACATCTACTGTGAGAGTGAGGACTGTTCTCATCAGACTGTTGACGTTCCAGAAAATGTCGACATCCCTCTGAAGGGATGCACTGTTATTGTGAAGGGCCCCAGAGGAACCCTGTGGAGGACTTTCAAACGCATCAGTGTAGATCTCAGTCTCCTTGGAAAGAAAAAGAAGCAGCTCCAAGTTGACAAACGGCAGAGAAATAGAAAGGAACTGGCTACCATTCACACTATGTGTAGTCATGTACAGAACATGACCAAGGGTGTTACACTGGGCTTCTGTTACAAGATGTGGTCTGCGTACGCTCACTTCACTATCAATGTTGTTATTCAGAAGAAGGGTTCTCTTATTGAAACCCAAAATTTCTTGGGTGAAAAATACATCCATGGGGTTCAGATGAGGCCTAGCATCACTTGTTCAGTATCTTGACCCCAGAAATCTGAGTTAATTCTTGAAGGAAACGACATTGAACTTGTACCAAATTCAGCTGCTTTGATTCAGTAAGTTAAAAACAAGGATATCAAAAAATTTTTGGATGGTATCTATGTTTCTGAAAAAGGAATGCAGTTCAGCAGGCTGATGAATGAGAGCTAAGTTGCCCAGCTACAGAAACAGCAAGATGCCAGATGATTCCTCACTTATTTGTGATATTTTATTTTTTATTTTTATTTTTTTAAGATTTTATTTATTTATGTGACAGACAGACAGCGAGAGAGGGAACACAGCAGGGGGAGTGGGAGAGGAAGAAGCAGGCTCCCAGCAGAGGGGCCCGATGCGGGACTCGATCCCAGAACGCCAGGATCACGCCCTGAGCCGAAGGCAGACGCTTTAACGACTGCGCTACCCAGGCGCCCCTATTTGTGATATTTTAAAGATACGATAAAAGCTGTGTCTTGATTTTGGGTGGTGAGGGGAGGAAGTGTCTAACAGCAGCAGATTAACAAGAAGATTAGTAATCTGGAAGATATTGGTACAAATATCCAGACTCAAGAGGGAAAAAAGAAAACATTGAAAGAAAAAAGGACGGAAAATACAGAAAAGGGTGCAAGAAACATTTGCGATAACAGTGAGAAAGTCTAATGTGGGTACTTGGGAATACTAGAAAGAAAACAGAGAATAAAGCAGAAGCAATGTTTGAAGACATAATGGCTGAATTTTCTCAACTAGATGAAAACTATCAAGCCACTGATACAAGAAGTTCCATGGAACTTAAGAGAAGTTCAAAGAAAAACACACCTAGAGTATCATGGGATTGCTGAAAGCTAAAGAGAAAATCCTAAAAGCAGCCACAGAAAAAAATACACATTACTTTCAAATGAACAATGTTAAGATGAACAGGCGACTTCTCAACAGAAATGATGTGTAGATAGACTCTTGCCGTGGCCCCTGTGATTCTTGCCTCCTGTGTTTGTGACCTGTATGACCCACTCTTGAGGATGGACAGGGCCTGTGTCTTCCTTCTAATCAAGGGAGTAAGTCAAAGGTGATGAGAAGTACATGATTACGTGAATACCTGAATGATGAGATTACACGGTTATGTTATATTAGATCACAGGGGGGTGCCTGGGGGTGGCTCAGTCAGTTGAGCATCCAACTGTTGATTTCGGCTCAGGTCATTGTCTCAGGTGGTGGGACTGAGCTCTGTGTTGGGCTTCTTGCTTGGTAGAGAGTCTGCTTGAGATTCTCTCTCTCTCTGCCTCTGCCCCTTCCCACATGCATGCGTGTGCACGCACTTTCCCTTTCTCTCTTTCTTTTTCTCTCATATAAATAAATAAATCTTATTTTTTTAAAGATTTTACTTATTTACTTATTTGTCAGAGAGAGAGAAAGCGCATAAGCAGGGGGAGCAGCAGAGAGGGAGAGGGAGATGCAGGCTCCCTGCTGAGCAAGGAGCCTGATGCAGGACTTGATTCTAGGACCCTGAGATCATGACCTGAGCTGAAGACAGATGCTTGACTGACTGAGCCACCGGGTGTCCCAATAAATAAATGTAAAAAAAAAAAAAAAGAGAGAGAGAGATCATGGCGTCTGTCTACTGCCATCTACTGAAGTCCCACCTCCCTTGTTGGCTTCCAGAAGTAAGTGGCCATATTGGAGGATCTCACTTGGCAAGGGACTTTGGGTAGCTAGCTACTCAGCGCTGAAGGCACCTCAGCTGACAGCTAACAAGAGACTAAAGCCCTTACTCCTACAACTTCAAGGAAATGAATTCAGCCAACAAACTGAATGAACATGAGAGTCTTTTCCAGTCAAACCCCATATGAGAACCCAGGCCAGACTAACACCTTAACTGCAGCCTTGTCCAGGACCCACATAAGCTGTGTCCAGATATCTGACCCACAGAAATTGTGAGATGATAAATGTGTTTTGTTCTAAGATGCTATGTTTGTGGTAATATTGTTAAACGGTGACAGAAAACTAAGACATGATGGGAGGAAGAAAATATTTGAATTATATATTCAAAGTGCTAAAAGAAAATAGCTGATAACCTACAGCTATAAACCCAGAGAAAATAGCTTTAAAGATGAAGGCAAAAAGCACACACGAAAGAGGAAAAGATTGATAAAGTGGGTATCGACATTAATTCTGTTCATCAAAAAGATGCCATTAAACAAATAAAATGGCGGCCTTCTCCTCCAGCCTCTTCAGTCTTAGCTGCAGGAACGAGATGACGTCACAGTAAGACGCACACGTTGTGCCCTCGCTGTGGTCGTCAGGACTACCACCTGCAGAAGTCGACCTGTGGCAAATGTGGTTGCCCTGCCAAACCGAAGAGAAAGCGTAACTGGAGTGCTGAGGCGAAAAGATGAAATACCACTGGGAGGGGTCAAGTGAGGCACCTAAAAATTGCACATGGCAGATATAGGCACGATTCCACGGAGGAACGACACCTAAACCCAAGCGGGCAGCTGTTGGAGCATCAGTTCACCTTAAGGATTTCAATGATTAGTAGCAGAATAAAGATTCTGGTTTTGGAAAAAAAATTTTTTTAAACAAAAAGAATAAATAAGTACTATGGCAAGCCACAAAATGAGAGGAGGTATTTGCAATACTTCGAGCTGATAAAGATCTCATATCCAGAATAAATAAAGAACTCCTACAAATCAATAAGAAAAAGGCAAGCAGCCTAATAGAAAAATGGACAAAAGACTCAACAAGCACCTCACAAAATAGGGTACCCAGATGGTCAGCAAGAATGAGGGGCTGACCTGTGCATTGTAGCATATTTAACAGCCTTCCCCTAGATGACAGTAGCACTTTGTTGGTTGTGACAACCGAAGACGTCTCTGGATACTGCCAAACGTCTCCTGGGAGGAGACATTAAACCCCCTCCCCAGCCACTGAGAATCACTGCTTTAAAGCAGTCAAAATAAACAAGTTTGTGCTGTATGCAACATTGCCAACCAATGTCAAATATATAACGCACGAAAACAGCTAGACACAAAATAGGTAACGCTGTATGATTTCACTTAAATAAAGTTCTAAAACAGGGTAAATTAACCCACGTGATAGAAGTTGGGGTTTTTATTACCTTTGTGAGAGTGAAAACTGGGAGGTGCACATGGAAGGTGGTCTCTAGGTGATAGTCTACGTATGTATCCTCATTTGGGTGATGTGCACATGGGTATATTCACTTGGTGAAAATTCATCAAACTATACACTTCTGATTTTGCCACATACGTTCTTTTTCAAAAAGAAAGTTAAGAATATACATTTGTGGGCACCTGGGTGACTCAATTGAGCATCTGACTGTTGGTTTCAGCTCAGGTCTTGATCTCGTGGGTCGTGGGACTGAGCCCTGCGGTAGGCTCTGCACTCAGCACAGAGTCTGCTTGAAAATTCTCTCCCTTGGCCCCTCCCCCAAATCATGCTCGCTCATGCACACTCTCTCTCTCTGTCAAATAAATAAATCTTTTTTTTTAAATAAAAGCATATACACTTGTAAACCTAGGGACAAAGAAAGACATAACTAGAATATGAAGCAAATGTTAAGAAGAGTTACTTTAAAATCCAAGCAGAGGGAGTCTGACATCTCAAATTGGAAGAGAAATAAAACTGAACTTTGTTAAAACAAAAAGTGGCAGAAAGAGAAGTGGAAAAGCTGAATAAAACGAAAGGAAATCTAATCTCTGCAAATCTGATTTCCACAGAATGGAGCTACAAGAGAACATTCAACCCAGGACTGGGAGGTAAAAGGGTTTCTTCTGTGCCAGGGACTTCCAGTCATCCCCCTGTTAATTCTTCTCACTCACCCTTAAGTAACAAAAGCCCAAATTTATTCTGTGTAACAATGTGCCCATTAAAATACTACATTTTCTAGCCCACCTTTGCAGCTGGGGTTGTCCGAAGTGATGTGGACTTGAAAGCTGGTGCTGTAGCAACCATGATATGACAGTGAAGTGACATAATGCAACATTAGAGGACATGAAGATGAAAACCAGTGCTAAAAAATAGTGAATCAGGGGCGCCTGGGTGGCACAGTGGTTAAGCGTCTGCGTTCGGCTCAGGGCGTGATCCCGGCGATCTGGGATTGAGCCCCACATCAGGCTCCTCCACTATGAGCCTGCTTCTTCCTCTCCCACTCCCCCTGCTTGTGTTCCCTCTCTCGCTGGCTGTCTCTATCTCTGTCCAATAAATAAAATCTTTAAAAAAAAACAATAGTGAATCACGCAGAAGAAACCGAAGTCCCTGATGACCAGAGAGGCCCCCATCTCCACCCTGAACTACCTGCTTCTGGTATTCTACATATGAAAGATAAACCTCTTTTTTGTTTGAGCCATGGTTTTGTGTTTTCTGTTATACGCAGTTAAATGCCATTTAAAACAGATGCAATGTCTGAGAGGAACCTGTTGGCCAATAGAGAGCACTTGGTATTGGGAACTTGTGCCAGTGATCCCGGGCAGCACTACAACAGGGGTCCCCATCAAAGAAACGGGATGAGACAGGGACAACGAAGTTATCAGGAAGGCTCCAGAATCTATACACACACACAGGAAAACCTGTAGGCTGACTATGTACCATGTCTCACACACACATGACAACTATTTTTCAAGTATCTGTTGTTGCTGTTTTGATGAATAAACTCCAATTGATATAAAAATGGTATTAGTTTCTTTTTTTTTCTTAAACATTTATTTTAGAGACAGAGTGAGAGAGAAGGGGGGAGGGGCAGAGGGCGAGGGAGAGAGAATCCAAGCAAACTCTGTGCTGAGCGTGGAGCCCAACACAGGGCTTGATCTCACACCCCTGAGATCATGACCTGAGCTGAAATGAAGGGTCAAACGCTCAACAGACTGTGCCACACAGGCGCCTCCAAAATGGTATTATTTTCTGATTTCATATTAGGTTTTAGTTACTGTGTATTTTCTCGATCATTGATACTAATTTCGCAATGTTAATGTAAGGGAAATTGAAGCTCACTACAGTTTAGCTAAAAGTAGGTGATACAGAGCAAAGATCCTTGGGCTGGGAAATAAGCGATCTGGGTTCTAATCCCAACTTGGTCAGTGACTCGGTATGACATCTGGGCCGTCATTTTACTTCTTTGGGCCTCAGTTTCCTGGTCTACAAGACTAAAATTTGGACTGGACAGTTCCTTCCAGTCTGATATTCTGTGATTTTATAAACTGCCTTCTGAGACTGAGGGGAAATTCTTATTTATCTTTGAGGCTCCACAGCCTAACAGACAGTATTTAATAAAGCTTGTTGCTAAATAAGTGAATGAATGGAATGAGTGATAAGGGACGGAGGGCAGCTATTATATCCTCTGGACACCTGAGAGTTTACATGGCATCTTTAAGGTCACATTGCTAGGACGCGCAAGAACAAGGTTTCGAGCTCAGCGTCTGAACGTGCTGTAGAAAATGTGGATCCTGAAAAGGCAGAGAGAGCAATTCTTTTTCCCAACACAGCGGAAGCAGGCTGTCAGCCCACGACCGCTGCTGCAGAATTTAAAGAACTGTAAATGTGAGACCTGGGTGCTGTAAGATAAACCTAAAAATATGTATCTGTACAACGTAAGAGGAAGCTAAGGTCAGAAGGACCTGCGTGCATCACGGTACTAAATATAGCTGGCACAGTGGCCTCTTTGGGTGGTGTCTCATCAAAGCCAGGACGTGGAGACACAGGGTCCTAGCCAGGCTGTGGTGCGCCATCCGTCATGTGCGCCCGTGATCAATCACAAGAAAAAGATCCCGCGGCAACCAAACAGGCTCCAAGGACATCCACACACACAATCCTCAGTCTGCTCCTAAAATAGCTTCAGACACATTTTGATGAGAAACATCTTTTCATTCATGCCACACTTCTTACCCAGTATCGAGCTTCACAAGCCTCCCAAGCAGCAGAAGCTGTAATAGCTAATCCCATTCTGCTGGAAACTCGAGCCCCTGCCTAGGTCACAACTTCTTAATTTAGTAGAGGTAAAGGCAAATCTCTTGCGAGTACTGCCCTTCCCACAGGGCAGAACGTGGGGCAAAGCACAGTGATGCTTCAGGGCTTGGACCTCAAAATGCATTGTCCCTAGGTTTGTGCCATGCTGGCTGGACTAGCTCAAACCCCTGGATTTGGAGGGGAAAAGTTTCATAGACCTAGGAATGGGAGCCTCATGAAACAGTAAAAGCAAAATGGTCAAAACCAGGCATCAAAAGCGGGCTTCAGACAGAGACATCTACACACAATGTATGGTCCTGGATTGCAAAAACAATTGCTCTGAAATTTTTATATATATATATATATAAAACCTTTAATCCGCCTGAGCATCCCCCAATTTTTTTTGAAGATTTTTAAGTAATCTCTACACCCAATGTGGGGCTTGAACTTACAACCCCAAGATCAAGAGTCGCATACTCCACAAACTGAGCCAGCCAGGCGCCCCCCACATTTTTTTAAAGTAAGGTTTACACCCAACACAGCACCTGAACTCACGACCTGGAGATCAAGGGTCATACACTCTACCGACTGAGCCAGCCAGGTGCCCCTGAGCGTCCCACATTTTTAAAAATTGAAGCATAATTAACATATAGTGTTCTACTAATTTCAGGTGTACAACATATCGATTCAACAATTCTATACATTACTCAGTGCTCACCATGGTAAGTGCGGTCTGTCATCATCTGTCACCAAACATTTTCATAGTCTTACTGACTATATTCCCTATGCTGCACTTTTCACCCCTGTGAATTTTTTATTTTGTAACTGGAAGTTTGTATCTCCTAATCCCCTTTATCTATTTCACCCATCTCCCCACCCATGAAGCACATTATTCAGAGAACTGGAAAAAGTTAAGTAGGGACTATATATTAGATAGTAATATTTTACCAATGTTAAATTTCCTGAATTTGACCATTTCACTATGATTATCTAAGAATGTCTCTGTACTTAAGAGATCAATGCAAAAGTATTTCAGGGTAGGGGCGCCTGGGTGGCTCAGTCATTAAGCGTCTGCCTTCGGCTCAGGTCGTGATCCCGGAGTTCTGGGATCGAGCCCCACATGGGGCTCTTCCGCTGGGAGCCTGCTTCTTCCTCTCCCACTCCCCCTGCTCCTGTTCCCTCTCTCGCTGGCTGTCTCTCTGTCAAATAAATAAATAAAATCTTTAAAAAAAAAAAAGAAGTATTTCAGGGTAAAGCCATGGTTCTCTATAGATAGACATGCAGTCCAGGTGTCAGAATTAGAGACAAAAAAAACAGAGGCTCCTTCTCATACACTGCCCCCCCAACCCCCATCCATATGGGTATATTTGATGTCTCCAGAAAATATGCAGGTTAGAGGCCTAGAAATGGAATTACAACAAAAGGTTTAATTCTGGACTGCTTTGGATATTTGCTTGCCCACACCCCACATCCACTTCCAGGGATGGGTGCTCACATCACTAACTTCATCTGCAAATAGAAACAGCTCTACTTCTTTTTTAATCTGCATACCTTTCCTTCAACAGCTTATTTACCATATGATTCACCCATTTCAAGTATATAACTCAGGGGCAGCTGGGTGGCTCCGTTGGTTAGGTGTCCTACTCTTGGTATCAGCTCAGGTCTTGATCTCAGGGTCGTGGGTTCAAGCCCCGCACTGAACACTCCCACTCTGGGTGTGGAATCCACTTTTTAAAAAATTTAAAAAATAAAGTACATAATTCAATGGTTTTTGATATATTCAGACATGTGCTACCATGACCTCAAGAGGAACTCTGTACCCTTTAGCTATCACCCCCTATCTCTCATCCTTCCAGCCCTAAGCTGCATCAATTTGCTTTCTGTCTCTGTACATTTCTAGACATTGCATGTCGATGGAATCCTGTAACATATGGTCTTTATGACTGGCTTCTTTCGCTTAGCATAATGATTTCAGGGTTCATCCATGGTGTAGCATGTATCAGTACTTCACTCCTTTTTATGGCTGGATAATACTCCATTGTAGGGATATACCCACATTTCGTTTGTCCACTCATCAGATGGTGGGCATCTGGGTTCTTACGAATCATCCTAATGTAAACATACACATGCTAAGTTTTTGTGTGGATGTGTGTTTTCATTTCTCTTGGGTATATACCTAGAGGTTGAACCACTGGGTCATATAGTAACTTTATATTTGATTATTTGAGACCTTGCCAAACTGTTTTTTGAAATGACTGTACCACTTTAGTGTATGGGGATTCCAATTTGTCCACAGCTTCACCAACACTTGTTATTATGTCTTTTTATTCCAGCCATCTTAGAGAATATGAGGCAGCATCTCATTGTGGTTTTGATTTTTATTTCCCTGATAACTAATGATGTAAAGCATCTTTTCATGAATGTGCTTATTTGGGTATTTGTACATCTTTACTGGAGAAATGGCTATTTGAATCCCATACTCATTTTTTAATTGGGTTGTCTTTATTATTAAGTTGTAAGAATTTTTACAGATTCTGGATATAAGTCCCTTATCAGATATGTGATTTGTGAGTATTTCCCCTCATTCTGTGGATTGTCTATTCATTTTTTTTTTTTTTTAAGATTTTATCTTTAAGTAATCTCTACACCCAAGGTGGGGCTCAAACTTACAACTGGGAGATCAAGAGTAGCATGCTCCACCTACTGAGCCAGCTGGGTGCCCCTATTCCCTTTCTTAATGGTGTCTTTTGAAACACCAAAGTTTTTAATTTTCATTAAGTCCGGTTTATCTATCTCCATGCGGTAAGCTACGGCAGTCATAGGGCTCACCTTGTTTTTTCTCTTCTCTTACGAATTAATGTCCTGTGCTTCTTTGTTATTCAATGTCAGAAGACTAGAGTTTTCTATTTTTTGTTTGTTTTTCTGTGTAAAGCAAGACAGTCAATCTGATTACTCTTCTCCATCAGGACGGGAAGAAGAAATCCAAGTTTTGATATATAGTTCTCATTATTGTTCAGTTCTAAGTATTTTCTAATTTATATTATTATTTGATTTATAGGCTATTTAGAATGTATTTCTTAAATTCCAAACATAAAACTTTTTAGTTACTTATTTTTATCTAATTGCATTGTGATAAGAGAATACGCTGTCTATGATTTCAGAGCTCTTGTAGTGGTTGAGATTTTTTACTGCCCACTATTCGGACAATTTGTTTTCTCCCTAGGTAAGCTCCATGCCCAGTGCGGGGCTTGAACTCATGACCAGGAGTCACATGCTCTACTGACTGAGTCAACCAGGCACCGCTAGACAATTTTTGTAAATGTTCTGGATACACCTAAAAAGAACAGGTATCCAGTGGCAGGTCGGTATAGGATTCTTTATACATCCCTTGGATCAAGTTTGTTAATTGTGTTGTTTCAATATTCTGTATCCTTGGTAATTTTTTTCTGCCTATTCTATCAATTACTAAAAGAAGTATGTAATATATCATACTTGTGGATCCATCTATCCTTACTTTTAAGATTTCTCTCATGTATGGCATATACTTAGAGGTTTTTTAAAAAACCTATTCTTTCAATCTTTATCTTTTAACTAAAACATTTTCTCACTTACATTTAATATAATTACTGTTTTATAAACTTATGCTGGTACCAAGTTTCTTTGATTCTTACAATGTATATTTTTTGCTCTCCTTTTACTTTGAACATTAATTTCACAAGCTACATTTATCAATTAGCTACTACAGCTAACAACCAGTCCAAAACTTAAATAAGCTTCAAAAAATCATTTATTATTTCTCATGATATTATGGGTTGACTGTGTGGGCTTCTGGCCTGGGCCGGCTTGGTTGATCTCTGCAGCTGCATATGGCTTGGCCAGGGCTGGGTAGTCTAAGAAGGCCTTGTCCACATAGCTGGCAGTTGACAGCCTGCTTGGTCTTGGGTGGGGGCAGGGCTCAGCTGGAATTACTTGTTTCTGCTCCATGTAGTTTCTCATCCTCAACAGTCCAAGTTTCTTTACATAGTGGTTTCAGAATTCCAGAGCCATAAGACAGGGCAAGCTCTGATGCACGGCTTTTAATCCTCTGCTTTTGTTATGTTTCCTATTGTCTCCTTGGCCAAAACAAATCATAAGGCCAAGTCAGAAAGAAGAGGTGGAGATTCGTCTCTTGTTGGGAGAAGTGGCAAATTCACAATATAAAGGATGAATGCCCAGGGACAAGAGGAATTACTGTGGTCATTTCCACAATCAATCTACCAAGCTGCCTCACCAAAAACACTGGAATTAAGTCAAAAGACAAATGACAAACTTGAAAAAAATATTTATAGTGCAAATCACAAAAGATTAATTTAGCTAATATACAAGGATCTTCTATAAATTGTTAAGCTAAAGATCAAATTGCAATACCTAAATGGCTAAATGATATGGACAATTTCCAAAAAAGGAAATACAAATGTCTCTTGTATTTTGTATCTCCACATATTTGTGGGAAAGGAAAAGGAAATTTTTTTTTTTAAAGATTTTATTTATTTATTTGACAGAGATAGAGACAGCCAGCGAGAGAGGGAACACAAGCAGGGGGAGTGGGAGAGGAAGAAGCAGGCTCATAGCAGAGGAGCCTGATGTGGGGCTCGATTCCATAACGCTGGGATCACGCCCTGAGCCGAAGGCAGACGCTTAACCGCTGTGCCACCCAGGCGCCCCAGGAGAGGGAAATTTTTAAGGTCATTTAGATAATCTGTAAAAAACTGATGGCAAAAACAAAACAAAACAAAACTGATTGCTTCTTTTTTCTTTTTTTTAACTGATTGCTTCTTAATCACATGGTGCACAATTTTTAAAAGTCCAAAAAGGAAAAAAAAAGTCCAAAAAGAAACATAGTGAAAAATTTCTTTCTTTTTCCCTACACCACATTTGTGAAGTCCTTTGATTTTACTTATTCAAGATTCTACCACACAGGAATTTTTAATATTTCTGAAATTTCAAATATTTCTATCATTTCATTTATGACTCCTGGATTTGGGACCCATGTTACTGACTCTACGATTATTTAAGAGTCAAAACATTGAAGCTTCTTCATGGTTCCTCTCACTATCTTTTTTTTTTTTTTTTAATATTTAAATCTTTGATCTTTGGGATTATCCCAACATAAGGCGTGAAGTAAGGATCTAGCACTGTTTGTTGAATTAATCCATCTCTCCACTACTGATTTAAAAGGTCAACTCTTTCATAAACTAAATTCCTGCATATATTAACATTTAGAGGTAGGCAGGTGAGCTGATCAGAAGGAATGACAGCAGAGCCCTGGAGGGAGGAGTGGGAGAAACATAACCAAGTTGCAGAACTCTTCTCTTCACTTAGCTGACCTCATGAGTGACAGCATGACAAATGTCACAATGTTCACCAAAGAGACCCAGCGAGGGACACTTAACTGCCAGCAACATAGAGAACCCACAAAGCTTTTTAATATGAAAACTATGTATTTGGGCACAGAAATGCAATATATAACCAGAAACCACTGTTCATCAACAGTGACATTATTATCTCCTCTAAGAACACAGGAGCAAAGTTATTAAGGAAGGCCAAGAGAAAACAATTCTTTCAAGTCCTATTCAATGTACTCTGTTAGGGAAGACGAAGCTTACTTGACTCTGGTCACAATTCCATCATGTCTACTTTCTTTGTAAGTTCAGCTTCAATGGTATCCTAAAGGAAGAAAGAAACACCATAAATTCTATAAATAAGGACATAAAACAGGTGCTTGAACTTCTAGTGTTATTTAAGTAAGGGAAGCAAAAAAGAAAAACATTAAAACAGAATTTTAAGGGTGCCTGGGTGATGCAGTTGGTTACGCATCCAACTCTTGATTTTAGCTCAGGTCATGATCTCAGGCTTGTGGGATCGAGCCCTACATCGGGCTCCATGATCAGTGAGCAGTCTGTTTAAGACTCTTTCTCCCTCTCCCTCTGCCACTCTCCTGACTGGTGTGCTCTCTCTCTAAAATAAATAAGTAAATCTTTAAAAAAAAAGAAATTAAAAAAATACCATTATAAATATTAAATATGCTCTCAGATATTTCTTGCTTATGTATCTCTCCCTTATCCTCCACACCCCAAAAGTTTTCAGACTCCTAATTCTAATAAACACCTCAAGGGGGAAAAACCCTTTAGAGAGATGAGTCGCTATATCAGTATAAAGATACATGAACCCATTTTTCCGACATCTACTGCTTGACCAAAGTACTTCTGCAACTTCTCTCACGTCACCTCTTTCCCACTTTCGTTGCCCCTGTCTCATTACTTCTCCCCTTGTCAAAATACGCTAACCAGTTTCTGCAATTTTCTTTTTCCTTCCTCTAATCCACCCTATACAGATTCCAGAATAATCTGTCTAAAGAATTGTCCTTACCAAAAAGCACAGCTTTGATCACATTTCTCTTTAGCTTAGAAAATAAAGAAACACATAGCAATGTTAGTGGTCCCCTAGAGCCTCCAAGTTCAAACCTCTTTATATTTAAGATCCTTTATATCATAAACCAATTGATCATCTTTAGCCCTACCATCCACTGTATACTCCTAAGCAGCTGGAGTGCATCACTTGCCAAAGCTTAGGCAAATCCTCCATTTTTTTAGCTCTTATACCTTTGTTAATTCTTTTGCCTAAAATATTCTATGTCTCTTGACCCCCCTTTTCCAGCCAGGAAAATCTAGCAAAAATTTAAAAGAGATAAAAAATTACTATGCATGTTTTATGGAAAGAAATATATATATATATCCAAAAAGTATTTTAAAAAAACATGGTGGAGTGCGTGGCTGGCTCAGTTGGGAGAGCATGTGACTCTTGATCTCAGGGTCATGAGTTCAAGCCCCACATTGGGTGTAGAGCTGACTCAAGAAAACAAAAAAAATTTTTTTAAAAAATGCAACTTTGGGACTGTGGTTTACCTCTGAGTAGGAAGCAAAGAAGACAGATGAAGGGAGCTTTAGTTATATCAGCAGTTTTTTCTTTCTTTTTAAAAAATCAGAAGAAAAAAATGGAACTACTTACTAATTCCCGCTTTGCTTCTTCAATTTTCACCTGAGCAAGGGACGGGTTCTTTTAAAGAAAAATAAAACAAGAAGAGGTTATATTGCATCACCCAGGACTCAAGGAGAAAAAGTGCAACAGTTTTTTTCAAAAGGCAAAAACCTTACAGAAGTGTATCCAGTGAACATACAATACTGAAATTAGCGGACTTTAAATAAATCCTTAAACATGGACCTAGTATTTTATGATCATTTAGTATCCTTGGGGAAAGCTGGAGATGACTTTTTTTAAGTTTATAAAAATAATTACCGGCATTAAATCTAAATAAGACTCCAATTTTTTCTTCAAAGGTATAGTCTGTCGTTTTAGTTCCGCCAATTTCTGGGGGTGGAAAAAACACAAGAGTCACAGAGTGACAGAGATATTCATAATGGAACTAAACACAGTTCATTTCTGAAATAAAACATAATAAAGCATTAACATGAAGCTATTTTAAATAATGTATCAAATTGTATCAATAGGTCAAATGAGGGTCAAAGATATATGAATAACAAGCTTACTTCCAATGGAAACAATCCTTATAAGATGCTTAAAAGAGCAAAGTTAAACTCCCATTTATTAAGAACAGGATCTAAGTGGGGCGTCTGGCTGGCTAGGTCCATGGAGCATGTGACTCTTAATCTCAGGGTTGTAAATTCAAGTCCCACATTGGATGTAGATATTACTTAAAAATAAAATCTTTTAAAAAAAATAGAATAGGGGTGCCTGGGTGGCTCAATCGGTTAAGCGTATGACTCTCAGTTTTGGCTGAGGTCATGATCTCAGGGTCCATGCTTAGCGTACTCTGCTTGTCATTCTCCCTCTCCCTCCCTCTCTGTTCCTGCCCCCGCTCACGCTCTCTCTTTCCTCTCTCGCCCTCAAATAAATAAATAAATAAAATCTTTAAAAAAAAGAGAGAGAATAGGATCTAAGTATGCTGTCTAGGAGTACAGAATAATCTGATTAGGGGCGCCTGGGTGGCGCAGTCCTTGAGCACCTGCCTTCGGCTCAGGGCGTGATCCCGGCGTTATGGGATCGAGCCCCACATCAGGCTCCTCCACTATGAGCCTGCTTCTTCCTCTCCCACTCCCCCTGCTTGTGTTCCCTCTCTCGCTGGCTGTCTCTGTCTCTGTCTCTGTCAAATAAATAAATAAAAGCTGTAAAAAAAAAAGAATAATGTGATTAAGAGGAATCAGAATGTAAGGGAACAATTAGAATCTCAAATATGTACCGATGAACTCAACCTTAGATTCCAAAAATTAAAGTGTAAAAAATGTTAAGAATAAAATAATAAATAATAATAAAACAAAACAAAGCAAAACCCCCTCTTTCTCCTTCCCACCAAAATAAATGAGACACTCATACAACCTAAAAACCTAGAATTGCATTCTGTAGAGTTTTCAGGCCTGCATTTTTACTATAAGTGGAAAGAGAAGAAAAGGACCTAGATGGTTAGCACATAATCCCTCAATAAATTTATTTTATAAATAAATCAATAACATATAACCGACTCTAGCAAAGAGTTTCTAGCATATGGTAATAAAGGAAACCAAACAAACGTGAGGATAGTTACAGCTAACCAAGTAATAAAGGTATAAATACTAGTGAACATAAAGTACAGAGATAAAGAAAAACAGCTCAATAGTGAACAAAGCTCTACAGAAAAAAAAAATGAAAAAGCAGATTGTGTGCTAAGATTTTAAAGAACACTAAACTGGGTTAAACTGAGCTCACCTCTGAAAGTGCTACTAGCGACTGATGAGACAGAGAAGCATCCATGCCTCTGGCTGAAAGTTGCTCCTGTAATTCCAAAAAAGGGAGTTCGGTTAAAAACAGTATCTTGAAAGTGACCGTCATGACACATTTTCATTATATAACACAGGGGTGAGAAGCTACAAATCATAGGTGAAAAACTATACATGCATCTAAGCACTTTTATGCAGCATGCAGATCATTTCAAATAGTCATAGATCTGCCACAAGGTGGGTGCAGTGCTAAGAGTCTGGGCTTGGGACCTGGCTGCCTGCATGTGAATCTGGATCCGACGCGAAGCAGCTACATGACTTTGGGCAAGTCACTGATCTCTGTAGTTCCCTTATATGCAAAAAGGTAGGAATAATACTGCCTAGTTGTGAGGACAAAGGTCAACAAGAAGTCTGAAAAGAATTAAACAAGGGCGCCTGGGTGGCTCAGTCGGTTAAGCATCTGCCTTCGGCTCAGGTCATGAACCCCGAGTCCCAGGATCAAGCCCCCCATCAGGCTCCCTGCTCAGCAGGAAGTCTGCTTCTCCCCCTGACTATCCCCCCTCTCATGCTCTCTCTCTCAAATGGATAAGTAAAATCTTAAAAAAAAAAACAAAAAGAACTAAATATATTCAGTCCTTCATACACACCTCCGCAGTTCTGATTCCAAACCTGAACTCCTCCGACTTTGCTTTTAGGAAGCTTGTGTTCTGAAGACGATTGTCCACTTTGGCCCTTTCCGTAGACAGATGCAACTCGGCCTTCTTTAGATCCCTTTAAAAAGTAAAGTTGAAAACATTCTCTTCTTCTCAGTGGAATTATTATAAAGAAGAAATTCCACTACTTTTGGGATTCAACTCTGGATTAGCCCAAAGTTAGTAATATACTTGCTGGATTTTCTCCCATATATTTTATATTCCAGATTAGCTACCGTGTATTCTTCCAAGTCATCTTCCCCCGCCCCACCACCATGTTGCCACCTGGAATTTTTCTCAAGGAACACTAAGTAATTTTAAGATTAATCTATGCCAATTATTCTTGGAGAAAGTAAACCAGCTGCTTAAAGAAGTGATTTAATATATCCAAGCCAATTTGAATTATGGAGGTCCCAAAGAACTCTTTCCTAAAAGTGACATGACAGAGTGCCTTGCATATACATATTCAATATGTATATGAAGTAAATTTACACATCACCAAATTACTTGTGCATATCCACATTCCTGATCTACAGCATCTAATCTCAGGGGCAACAGGGACCTAAAGAAGGTCCAGAGCATCAGGAGGATACCAGAGCTCTAGAGGCACCTGGGTGGCTCAGTTGATTAAGCATCTGACTATTGATTTTTTTTTTTTAAGATTTTATTTATTTATTCAACAGAGATAGAGACAGCCAGCGAGAGAGGGAACACAAGCAGGGGGAGTGGGAGAGGAAGAAGCAGGCTCATAGAGGAAGAGCCTGACGTGGGGCTCGATCCCACAACGCCAGGATCACGCCCTGAGCCGAAGGCAGACGCTTAACCGCTGTGCCACCCAGGCGCCCCTGACTATTGATTTTGACACAGGTCATAATCTCAGGGCCGTGAGATCAAGTCCTGCATTAAGCTCCATGCTCAGTGGGGAGTCTGAGATTCTCTCCTTATAACCCTCCCTGCCCCCCACCCCCCACTTGCATGCGCACGTGCACACACACGTTCTGTTTCTCTAAAATGAATAAATAAATCTTTTTTTTTTTTTTTAAAGAGCGCTACCAGAGCTCTAATAAGAATGGGAAACAAAATATAATGTGACTTTAGGTTGCACCATAACTTATAAGAAAAAAAAGTTCACATACATTTTCAAAATTATAAAACCTAGGCTATTTGTTGGGGCGCCTGGGTGGCGCAGTTGGTTAAGCATCCAACTCTTTGTTTCCGCTCAGGTCATGAACTCAGAGTGGAGGGATCGAGCCCCGCATTGAGCTCTGCGCTCAGTGGGGAGTGTGCTTAAGATTCTCTCTCCCTTTCTGTCCCACCCTTGCTCACACTCTCTCACTGAAATAAATAAATAAATCCTTAAAAAAAAAAAAACCCACAAATCTAGACTATTTGTAAAAGAGAAAAAAAAAAGGTAAAAAATTGTACGAAGTAAAAGGTGAAAGCCTATACCCAACATCCAAGTCTACATCCACATCATTTTTTACTTAGAAAACCATTTATGGACCCCAGTTCCTAATGTGCTGTTTTAAGTCCTATCTACCGCCAAAACCAAATCTGACAATATCCTGTCACTGCCCTTATGATAAACATTGTCACCACTTCCAACTCAGTTACTTACTCTCGTAGACATTTTTCTAACACTAAAGTTGCAGTTAGATTTTTTTCAAGTTTTGCCAATTCAAGCTTGATTTCTTCATTTTTGGACTTGGTACGGAAAAGATCAGAGGTCAAATCATTCACTGCAGGGATAAAACTAAAAAAGAATCTGGTCACATAAAGGGACATTAAGGACAATAATGACAATTATTCCTCATTTCTAACAATGAATTTATCTCTATATGGATTTTTCTATCATCACAGTTTCATACCTCTATGCATTTTTTTCTCTACGCATTTTTTATATGCTGTTCCCATCGCCTGAAAAGCCCTTCTTCAGGCAAATTTCCATTTGTCTTTCAAAACTCAAATAAGATTTACTCCCATTCTGGAACTCACTACCCCTTCTCTGTGCGTAGCTGGTACATTCTTGCATTGTTGCAGATGTCAAACTATGCTATGGTTTTACGTACCCATCTCCCTTGTTTGACCATAAGCAGACTGTCCTTGCTGACAGTTAGTATCCTGTCCATCTCTACTTCCCCAGTGCCTCTGTGTGTGTGTGTGTGTGTGTGTGTGTGTGTGTATAGCTATGGTTATATGCCTAGCGTATTAACTGGTATTTGGTGTCTGCTGAATTAATTCAAGTTTATATTTCTGCTGCAATATAGCCTTATGTTCTTATATCTTATATCTGTTCTTATATCTGAATATATATATTAATTTCAAGTCCTTATATGGGCAATTAAGTAGAATAGCTATACAGTTCTCTGATTAGTGGTAGTCCTAGCTAAGAAATGGCCACCGGTCGTAATCATATGGACTTTGGTGTAATAATGTGTTGGAATTCCAGTTCTGCCATTTATCAGCCATTTATCAGCTTGGAGAAGTTATTTAACACACCTCTCCTGAGCTTCAGTTTCCTCTTAATGTTGTTGGAAAGAATATTATTATTATATAGGTAGGATGCCTGTCACAAGGAACAAAGATCCTTACCTACTCTATGCAGAAGGGGGGACAGGACCAAAATTCACTATGCTTAATCAGACATAATTAGCCTACTTCTTTTCTTACTGTTTACAGGGAGCAACGTAAGTGATAACTAATCTCTTTCCAAATATACATGAGTACCAACCTTCACAAACCTAATCTTGGAAGAAGAAAATTTAAACACCAAGTTTATCTGAATTAATTATACAAACTCACTGGCAATGATAAGGAGGAATTAAGTAAATTCAGTGTTTTTGCATTTATTGTTAATTTCCTGTGTAGAATTACCCAGAGAAACAAAAAGTCCTTTGGTCGAGAACTTAAAGTTTATATGACTACAGAAATTTAAATTGTTACAACAATTACCTAGCTAGTGAGGTATCCTTTGTTTCAAGGGCCACTGCACTGTCAACCAAAGCATTCAGGTACCTAGAACCGGTGCTGGACAGATTGGCAGGGGAAAAATTCACACTCTCCATGAGAAGGCTCTGAAGATGCTTGGCTGAAAAGACAGAAGAGTTCTGTGGTGACTAAGATGTTTGTTTTATTTTAATTTTTAATAGCTTTATTGAAATCTTATCACAGATCATACAATCCACCCACCTAAAGTATACAATTTGATGGCCTTTATTATATTCACAGAGTTGTGCACCCAACAATACGATCAATTCTAGAACATTTTCATCACCCATTCAAAACCCCCCACATTTCTTAGTCATCATATTCCAACTCCCCAACCCATGAAGCCCTAGCAATCACTAACCTACATTCTGTCTTTACTCATTTCATATTTGGGTATGTACCTAGGAGTAGAACTGCTAGTCATATGGTAACTATGTCTAACCATTTGAGGAATTACCAGACTGTTTTCCAAAGAGACAGTGTGATTTTACAATCCCACCATCAATTTCTCCATATCTTCACCAACAGTTATTGCGATTACTATTATTTTTGCATAGCAATCGCTCACAGAATTTAGTAACGATCAATAAAATGATAACCCAAGACCTGAATATTTTTCTTTTTATTGTAGCCCTCCTTGTAGGTGTGAAGTGGAATTATGGTTTTTATTTGCATTTCCCTGATGTCTAATAATGCTGGCTTCATGGCCATTTTTATAACTGCTTGGGAGAAATGTATATTCACACCCCATACCCACTTTTTATTGGGTTATTTATCTTTTTATTATTGAGTTCTTCATATGTTATAGATACAAATCCCTTATCAGATATGATTTGCAAATGTTTTCTCCCATTCTATGGGCTGTCTTTTCATTTACTTGATGGTGTCCTTTGAGGACAAAAGTTTTTAATTTTGATGATGTCCAATTTATTTACTTTTTCTTTTGTTGCTTGCATTTAGGGGAATCATAGCTAAGAAACCATGGTCAAATTCAAGGTCATGAAGATAAACACTGATGTTGTCTTCTGAATTTTATTTATTTATTTTTTTTACTTTTTTTTTTTTAAAGATTTTATTTATTTATTTATTCGACAGAGATAGAGACAGCCAGCGAGAGAGGGAACACAAGCAGGGGGAGTGGGAGAGGAAGAAGCAGGCTCATAGCGAAGGAGCCTGATGTGGGGCTCGATCCCATAACGCCGGGATCACGCCCTGAGCCGAAGGCAGACACTTAACCGCTGTGCCACCCAGGCGCCCCTGTCTTCTGAATTTTAGGTTCAGCTCTTATGTTTAGGTTTTTTATTCATTTTGAATTAATTCTCACATATGGTATGAAGCAGGGTCCAACTTCATTCTTGTACATGTGGATATTCAGTTATCCCAGCACTAGTCATTGAAAAGGCTATTCTTCCCTCCACTGAATTGTCTTATTACCCTTGTCAAAAATCAGTAGGCCAGGAGTTAAGACTTCCAGCCTAACAGTGCAAGGAGATCTGCATACCTGCTCTCCAGTGAAACTGGCGAAAACTGTAAAAAACAAAACAAGAAACCCAACCACGTAAAAAGCAACAACAATAACAACAAAAAAACAGATGATTTAAAGCCTCTGGAAATGGTCCTAAGGACAAACAGCAAATAAAGAAACATCTATTTTAGAAAATCTATGAAAATTCAGTAAGGAAGGTGGGAGTTTGTGATATTTAAACTAAGACCACCCTCTCCTTCTCCTTCCCAGTTCAGTGAGGCGGACGCTCCACTCCAGACTGTTGTAGTTAGGAACACAGGGATCTCCATGCCCACAGCTCCCAGACAGAGGGCTTTCTGTCCAGGAAGAATTGCTCTTCAATGTTTCTCATCCTGACACTGGCTATCTGTGGCTGAGACTAAGTCCTAGGTGAATGTGTTTGAGAGGTATGGGCTCTCTTCCTCCACTCAGCCACTGTTTTTGGAACGGAAGCTCTACTGTGGGTGAGCTTCTACCATGCTGAGAATTCCAGGACCCAAGAGCCCTTGTACCAACTCATGAGGTAGCAATGCCACAGCAGGAAAGGCAAGCCAAGGGAACATAAGGCTGCTGTACTCCCATGTCCCCCAAGCACTCAGCATCTACACTGGCATTGCCACTCAGAGAAAAGCTTGTTATTGTCTCTACCTCCAACTCCGGATCCCTGGCTCAGAGATTTGGGGCAGAGGAAGAAGCAAGCCATAGAAGAGATAATTCCCAGTATCTTCCCAAAGGAGCCGAATTCATTTGCCACAGAGCCTGGAGAAGTCCAAGCCTAAGAGACTCTCAAGAACTGTGTAAGTTATAGTAAAAAGCATTTGGGAGAAGAGTCAAGACACAAGTTAAACTGCAGGCTAGTTAGTTTGCGCGGGAGAAGCAGAAAGTAAGACATGTAAGAGGAGCCATCCTTGGGTCACAACACAGATCAAACACTGCCCTCCAAAACTTTTCCTTTAAGGGTGCCAGAATTTGATTGGATTAGCCTGTAGAGCAATTTGTGTCCCATAGCATTGTTGGAAACAATAGTCAGCTGTTAATTAGCAGAATTTTACAGTTGGATGTGGTCCATGAAAGAGAGGAAGACAAGCCTACCAAAACCACTGACATCCCACAGTGACTGTGGGGATACTTAAATACGTGCCTCCGTGAGGAGCAACATCGCAGGCTTAACACCCTCAGGGGTAAATAGACTTCATTAAACACAATCAGTCAGTCATTAAACAAACAAGAAAACAACAATGACGACAAGTTCCGGGGGGCTGGGGTGTTGGGAGACTTGTACTCAGAGTTGCTACAATACATTAGCTAAAATGTCCAGTTTCCACAAAAAATATATAGGAAAGCAAAACAAGAAAGCATGACCTATGGTAAAAAGCAAGCAACAGAAACTCCCTGTCAGAATGACCAGACATTGGATTTATCAGAAAAGACTTCAAAATAGCCACAATGAACAAGTTCACAGTACCAAAGGAAACCATGATGAAAGAAGTAAGAAAAGATAGGGGGACAATGTTGCATCACATAGAGAATACTGAAAAGAAACAGAAATTGCCAAAAAAAAAAAAAAAAAAATTAAATGGAAATTCTAGAGTTGAAGAGTACAATAACTAAAATGAAAAGTTGATTAAAAAAATGAACAATAGTTTTGAAGTAGCAGAATCAATAATAAGTGAACTTGAAAATAAAGCAATAGAGATTATGGAAGCTGAAGAACAGAGAGGAAAAAAGTAAAAAAGAAAAAAGAAAAAAAAAAGAGAGAGCCTCAGAAAAATAAGGAACACCATAGGAATATCAACACATACACAATGGGAGTCCAGAAGAAAGAAGCAGAAAAAGCAAATACATAATGCCCGAAAACTTACCATATTTATTGAAAAATAATAATTTACACATCCAAGGAATGACTCAACAAAAAACTCAGAAACTCAACAGACCCAAGTGGACTAAATGCAAAGAGATCCACAAACATATCAAAGTAAAAACGCTGAAACAAAAGGTAAGGGCACAATCTTGAGAACTGCAAAAGAAAAAGGATTTGTTATTTACAAGAAAACCCCAATAAGATTAAGAGTTGATTTCCTGGCAGAAACAATGGAGGCCAGAAAGCAATGGGATAACGTATTCAAAATGTTCAAGAGAAAAACTATCAATGAAGAATCCTACATTTAGCAAAACTATCTTTCAAAAATGAATGCAAAATAAAAACTCCCAGATAGACAAAAACAGAATTTGTTGTTAGCGGTCCTGACTTAGAAGAAATTCTAAAGGAAGTTCTGTGGGCTGAAAGCAGGTGACCCCAAACAATAATTCGAATGCACACACAAAAAACAATGAATATCAGGAAAGGTAGCTATAGAATTATAAGGAGCATAAATGCATATTTTTTCTCCTGATTTAAAAAGCAATTGCATAAAATAATATGTATATAAAGTATTGTTGTGTTGTAGAAATGTAATATATAGGCTAAAAGCAGTGCACCAAAACAAAAAGTCAATTTTGCTGTATGTATGTTAATTTTTAAAAGAAAATTGGGGGGCGCCTGGGTAGCGCAGTCGTTAAAGTGTCTGCCTTCGGCTCAGGGCGTGATCCCGGCGTTATGGGATCGAGCCCCACATCAGGCTCCTCCGCTGTGAGCCTGCTTCTTCCTCTCCCACTCCCCCTGCTGTGTTCCCTCTCTCGCTGGCTGTCTCTATGTCACATAAATAAATAAAATCTTTAAAAAAAAAAAAAAAGAAAATTGGAAACATGCCATAAACAGTAGAATTACAATATAAATTGCACTACATTCAAAACATTGCATGTAACACATGCCACACACATAAATAAATACAGGGCAATTGTAGGTCTCACTTTCTTCCTCTTTTATATATTCCAACCCATAGAAAAGTTTTTGTCAATTCTTTTGTGTGTAGTTTGTGTTATAAAAACAACAGGTGTCTTCAATGCACTTTTTCAAGCTACATATGCACAGCAGAAAATTCTAATGCAATCCCATGAACACATAGTGAGAATGTGATTCTTCAAGTCTTGCAGTTCAGGGTTGCCACCTCAGAATGTCCTGATGGCTCATTATAACTAAAGCATGGACACCAGAAACAGACCAAAGAAATACATAAATGAAAAACCAAAGGCTTGTATGTCAGGCTAAGTTTAGACACATATTTTAGGGGTTACTATTTGGTATCAGAGTACTAATAAAATTTACATTATAATGGGGGCGCCTGGGTGGCACAGCGGTTGGGCGTCTGCCTTTGCCTTTGGCTCAGGGCGTGATCCCGTCCTTATGGGATCGAGCCCCACATCAGGCTCCTCTGCTATGAGCCTGCTTCTTAGTCTCCCACTCCCCCTGCTTGTGTTCCCTCTCTCGCTGGCTGTCTCTCTCTCTGTCAAATAAATAAATAAAATCTTTTTTTAAAAAAAATTTACATTATAATGAAATTTATGGCTTATTAAGTGGCTATAATAATGGAGTGGGAGGCAAATCTGGGTGAAGTAAAAGCAAAACTAACAAGCAGTCCACACAATTAATTTTGTATTATTTAGTGTTATGTTATAAAATGTCATATATACAAAATGTTATCATCGAGTTGTTATCTCATTCAAAACTCTGTAATTAATCTCACCTTCTGCTTCATATTCACTTGCTTTCTGTTTCAAGTCCTCTATTACCAAGTGGACATCCCTGTCCCGAATCCTGTTGCGTTCTGAAAGGTGATGTAAAATCTCCGTCGTCCGAGCATTCACCTCATACTGCGGAATGGGGTGATCTCCAAATATTTTTTTTAACCACGCAGCAACCTAACCATTAAAAGAAAAACAAATATTATAAGATTTGTTTATTGTAATAGCATGAAGCAAATATGACAGAGTGATCAGAAGCAAACAAAATGTTTCTCTAGAAATATTCTGGCAACCTACTTACTTCACATTATCTCTTTACAGAGATAGATAGCAGATATCAGGAAACAAGTGAGCAACCAATGAACAAAATCAGAAAACAATACGCCCAATGAAGAAAATCAAATAATCCACCCTTTCCTAAAGCTACAAAGCAGTATAGGCTAGTAATTTGCATCACTCGAATGATCTCAAAGCTTAGTATGAAGGTGCCAAAGCATTATTATACGCGCAAAGTCTGAAAAATGAGTTGCCCTGAACACACCAGAAGCCTCACTGTACGCAGAGGCACCTAGAGTTGGGATGCTGGATGAGAAAGCACGTCAGATGTGAAAATCCTACTAGGAAGCAGCGGTGAACAGTGAGGCTTGGCTGGAAAACGGGTTTGGATTCGGAAGTCCCACTCCAGTCGGCTGAGAGGAATCTCGTACCAAGGGGCTCCTCCACCGCTCTCCAAGCCTGAGTCGAAGCAAGGAGAGCCCCGGGAAGGAAGGGAAACGCCCTTTCCCGGGGGTCTAAGCAGAGTGGGGCTCGCAGACCCTGAAGGCGGGACTCAAGATGGAGCAGCAGAGTAGGAAGGAGGAAAAAAGTAAACATGGTGCGCCCAGGACATCGGCGGGCGGGGAGAGTGTGTCAAAGATGCCGTTTCCAGGAGGCCATAAATCCCCACTCCCGCCCATCACCTGCGCCTCTTTCTCTTCCTGTGCTTCCATAGCCGCCGCTCCCGCCACTTCTCGAGAAGTTCCTCGCGGGAGAAGTTCACAGCTTGCTCTGAAGGGCCCGCCCACACGCCGTTGGTCCCGCCCCCTGAGCCCGGGATTTCTGGGAGTTGTAGTTTTTACGAGGACTCCGGCCTCCGAGTCCTTGGGCAAAGCTGGTCCAAGGCTCCCGCACCACGAGCCTCTTCTCGCTTGCCGCTTCGCGGCTATCTCTGCTCTCGGTGGTATCATTTCCTAGATGAGCAGGACAGCCGTCTAGAACCAGGCTGGTTTTTTTCTTTCTTATATTTTTATTTCTGACTTGAATCACTTGTCTTAAAAAAATACCTGAAACTTGTTTTTGGAGAGCAGATATTAGTTTCTTCCACAAGGAGTGCACTGTCTTAAAATTTTTATTGCTAGAGTAACTAGCAATATGAGCTGCAGCAGTCTTATCTTATCCTTTAGTTTCCACTATCAAAGAGCTACATGTGCTGGAGACTGTTTTAAAATAGTTGACAGTTGGGACACCTGGCTAGCTCCATCAGAACAGTGGGATTTTTGATCTGGGTCATGAGTTCAAGTCTCTCCTGGGGTGTAGGGATTACTTAAATAAATAAAACTTAAAAAAAAAAAACAACAGTTGACAGCATCCAACTGCTGGCACTGTCACTGCCACTCAGCCATTTTTCGTTCATTTCTTGCCTTCCCTAAAGTTCTCCCTCCATCACTGTGGTTAACACTATGAGAGGTTCTCTATATTTACACAGACAGCAATGTATAGTTTTCTATGTTTTCCTATTTTAGTTTCATTCTTACAAGTACCTTGTAAAAATAAAAGAACACACTATTCTACATATTTTCACATTAAAAATCACACACACACGGATTCAATGACTTGACCAAGACTGGGTAGTAGAGCTAGAGTCTGACCATAATGTTCTTGTTTTGATTTATCTTTGAAGGCTAGTAAGACCACACTGCTGCCTGCAGCCTCCTTAGTATACTGTGAAACACAGGAAAGGTAGACCATGTACTCAATGTACTCAATGGTCTGATATATGTGGTTTAATATCAAATCGTGGATCACTCTTAGCACTAAATATCTTTCTTCTAAGTCATATGCATATTTAAAATGATGAAATTTTTTTCAAAAGAATTTTACTGACTAGCCAATACCATATTGTATAGCTTGCTTATTTTTTTATTTTGTTTTGTTTTAGTCAAATGTGTCTCTGCTCAGTAACCAAATTTCAAGTAAGTTGGTACAGCCCCTGAGTATGGGAGAAAAGTTATCTTTATGCCCTTTGTCCACTTTCATCACTACAAATTTCACAAAATACGGCTCCAACCTTTCTGTTTTTACAAACCATTTTTTTTTCTGTTAGCCTACTCTTACCCATGACGAGAAGGATGCTCACCTTGAAAACGGAGTTGAGTATTAGATAAGAGATTGTTGACCATACATTTGCAAGCTATATTTTAGGACATGACCCTTTTAATCCAGATATTCATATGCCCCACCCAAATTAAGGTTTCGGGTGTAAACCAGATAAGACACCCCATATCTCCCCCTCAACAATTCTGTGCATATCGTAAAAATCAGTATCACAAAGATTCTGTGCATGTGTGGGTGGGGAAGTTCTGCCCCAATGTTGATGTGTCGGTATAGGAAGGTGTTTTTTCTTCATCCTTTCCATTTTATTTTATTGTTTTTTTAAAGATTCTATTTATTGGTAGAGAGAGAGCATGCGAGAGAGAGCACAAGCAGGGGGAGCAGCAGAGGGAGAGGGAGAAGCAGGCTCCCGGCTGAGCAAGGAGCCAGACACAGGGCTACATCCCAGGAATCTGGGATCCTGACCTCAGCCAAAGGCTGAGGCTTAACTGACTGAGCCATCCAGGCACTCCTATCATTTACATTTTATTCCAAATTTATTTTTTTTAAAGATTTTATTTATTTGAGAGAGAGATCACAAGCAGGCCAGCAGGGGGATAGAGTAGAGGGAGAAGCAGACTCCCCACTGAACAGGGAGCCCCATGTGGGACTCTATCCCAGGATCCCGGGATCATGACCTGAGCCCAGGGCGGAGGCTCAACCGTCCCCAACTTATTCGAAATGTAAAAGCATAGTCCCTGCTGTCCTGAAACTAGCTGTTGGTAGAGGAGACCTTGAATCCTAGTCCAGTCTCGGCTAAGACTTCTGATCCTGCACAATTCTCAGTAGAGCTGGCAACCACTCTTCTTTAACTCCTTGTGTTTGTTACCATTTTTAAACAATTTGTTCCAATATACAGATTTCATTTAGATAGGCTCTAAAAGAACTGCGACTTTCGAACTTGAGTGCGTAATGGATCACCTAGAATGGTGTGGGTGCCTCTCAAAAATTCAGATTGCTCCAAATTTTCGACTTTAAGAGGGTCTGGGGGTGGGACCAGGGATCCACGGATTAACCAGTTTCGCAAGCCCCCGGTGATAACTGTTTACTTTGCTACAAGGCTTTAAAAGCTGTAATCTCGGACTCCACATCATCAGCCTCCTGTCACCTTCAAACCAGCTGCGTCCCAGTACAAGGTGACGCCTACACAGTCCCCAGCCCTGACTGGGCCCGAAAACCGCATCGTAGGGGGTTCCGCTACCCACATGGTCGCCAGGGGCAACCACAAGGTCAACTCAATAGGTCAAAATAAATCTCTAACGAAAGCCTGGGCCGAAGTTGACAAAGGTCTAATCGCTCATTTTTAAGTTTAAATCTAAAAACAATACTTTAAAAAAGTAACCCCGCCCCCAACCCTCCCGCAAAAGGCAGATTCGCGTCTGGTGGGTGAACGCGAGGGGCGGTACTTCCGGGTCAGGTGGGCCGGCTGCCTTGACCTTCCTCGCCGCTCAGCCATTTTGTCCCTGTTGGTCCGGAGGCTGCAGCTGCAGAGGAGCAACCCGAGGAGATCCTGCAAAGATGCTGTCCGTGCGCGTTGCCGCGGCGGTAGCCCGCGCCCTTCCTCGGCGGGCAGGGCTGGTGAGTGCGGGGAACCGGCGGCAGGGAGGTGGCCCGGCAGGTGGCTGGTAATGTGCTGACTCGAGAGCTCTTGCTGCATGGAGGGTGAGGGGCTGACGGGTGCCGCCATCTTGCACTGCTGGCTGCTCGGCCTTGGGCTGGGCGGCGGCGCAAGGGCCCTGTTGCTCGCCATCGGTGCGGGACGGTGTTGAGCTGTGCAGGGGAGGTGGTGACCTTGATGCTGTCCAGAGATGGGGCCTCAGGGGGTGTTCACGACTTCAGTTGAGAGCTGTCCGAGAGGGGGCCGTGGGTGAAGGTCAGGGCCGGGGCGCTTGCTCTCCGACGGCTGCTCTGAAACGGCGAGGCTTGTCCCCCCTGGTTCACCGGGACTGCCCCGCTGAAGGTTAGCACTGTTGGTAGCTCTAGTTGAAGCGACCTAGGGAAGCCTGACATTGTATGAAGGTCAGCACGCCCCGGCATTTCACCTCTGCTCGGAGATCGGTTCAGGGGAAAGCAATAAATGAAGGTGCTTTTCTGAATACTTAAGTAGGCGATCTCAGTGCTGAATACTGAAACGATTGTGAAACGCCGTACAGTGCAAATGTACATTTCATGTGGCCGATACCGTGACAGCAGTGAAGCCTAAATTGTCTCAGGCAGAAAGAAGACTTTGTGCAGTGGTACTTTGACATGTGTTAAGATTTCGTACTTGAGGAATCGTCAGACAGTGATTGAGAACTCAAGGTAGAACATAGGTTGGAAAATGCCTGTAAAGGTCAATGCCCTTCCTTATCGCCCTTGAAGTTAAGGCTTGCGTTTACTTACTTTTTCCATGTTAAACGTACTATCAGTACTGGCTATTTTACTGTTCTAATACAACTATTCGCAAAAAACATTTTTAACGGTTTTCATCCGGTCCTATAGAAAGTAGTAGGTTCAGAATTGACGGTGACCAATCACTTTGTTACAACTTGGAGAAAGCAGGGGTCCAGATTGCTGTAGGCTTTGTCGAAGTCAAGACAAAAAAAAAAAAAAAGAGTCCAAGCCATACTTAATTTCTAATAAAACTCCAACATTTACTAATTTAATTTTTGTTTGTTTGTTTTTTAAGTAAAATAGGATATGTATTGATATTTCCCCCTTTTAGGAAGCAGTTTATCTTACTGAGAATTTCCACAGTTCAGCTGAAATATATCTAAAAATGAAATAATAGTACCTGATGCCTTTAAAGGAAAAGATAATTGGTAACTGTTGGTTTTTAAAATATGCTTTTTATAAAATACTTAGTGTTACCAGGAGCGCTTAATACATTTTTGCATATATCAAAAGCTATTTTGTCATGTGATTAATAGCCTTCCAATTTTAAGCAAAATTTTTGAATATAATTAATATTTTCACTGATAATGTGATCAAACTGATAATTTGAGCAAACTAAACCCACATTTGTTTAAGCTTGCCAGTTTTATTATAGGCTTTTTTTTTTTTTTAAATAAACTTTTTAAAAATGTTTATACACTAGGTCTCCAAAAATGCTTTGGGATCCTCTTTCATTGCTGCAAGGAACCTCCATGCCTCTAACACTCGTCTTCAGAAGACGGGTAAGTTATTATTTCTAAGTCTACATACACCACACTTATTGCCTTGTCATTAAGGGAAAAAATAAGTTACATAGGTTAAGTAACTTTTTTTTAATTTTCATTTGTTAATTTTTTTCTCTTAATTTTAGTTGCTACAAATCTCAGATTCTTTGCCTGTAATGTGCCATTTAGCCCTGCCTTGGTAGGTTCTCTTGTTCTAGTGAAATACTTCTTTTTTCATGATACTATAGCTTTTTTTTATCCTGATATAATATCCCTGGGTGGAAACAAAGTACACATTCAGGTGGTGGGTATCCTTTCTGAAATATGAAAGATGTATTTTTCCTCTACTAAAAAACATTAGAAAAAAGTAAACAACTTTTACCTTCATGTGTTTTGAAGGTGATAGCTGCTGATCTATACGTGGCAACCTATAAATTTGCACATTGCAAATAGAGAAGTGGGGAGGTGACATGGGAAGATGCTGTAGGTTAGGGAATTCCTTTGGGGATGTGTGAGTGGAGCTTTTGAACTAAAGATTAAACAAGTGAATACATAAATCTCCCACATGCTAAGATGAAGAATAGTGAGTATTTGCATGTCTTTAAAGGGAAAGATATTTATACTTTGTTAACAGTTGCTTTTAAAAATAGATTGCATTTTTGGGGTGCCTGGATGGCTGAGTCGGTTAAGTGTCCCACTCTCGATTTCAGCTCGGGTCTCCATCTCAGGGTCATGAGTGTAAGCCCCTTGTTGGGCTCCATACTGGGCGTATAAGGCCTACTTAAAAAAAAAAAAAAACAACAGATTGCATTTTTAAGCTTCCTGCAGAGTTTAGCCAAAAAGTAAGATTTCGGCATAGATAGAAATTTCTTAGAAATTAAACCAAAGGAGTAGAAGGCGAAAGTTCTTATTATAATGGTGTTGCTTAATTTGATTAGCTTCTTATCTGGTTTACATTTGTCTTGTGAAATTTTCTCTCAGTCACTTGGATTTGTATTTGTAGTAGTGGTAGATATCAAGCTTTTTTGAATAGAACTATGCATATTACATTTTAGAATAATTCTGTTATTGTGATTATAAAATTATAGTTTTTATGTTGTTGGGGAAATGGGTTTTAAAAAGATCTTGAGACAAGGCTATTTTTGCAATGGAATTTTTCTTTCAATAGGCACTGCCGAAGTGTCCTCTATCCTTGAAGAGCGTATTCTTGGAGCTGATACCTCTGTTGACCTTGAAGAGACTGGGCGTGTCCTAAGCATTGGTGATGGTATTGCCCGTGTACATGGGCTGAGAAATGTTCAGGCAGAAGAAATGGTAGAGTTTTCTTCAGGTTTAAAGGTAAATTATAAAATGAGATTTGGTGTTTTAGGTTTGGTCTCTGAGTTATTTATTTAGTAATTCAGAGATTGTGCTAGTGTTTTTTGTATTTTAACTTTAAATCTCAACTTCTTCAGTATTTAGTCATTATCATAGATTGTGAAAAGAATAAACTTAAGGGTTTTGGTTTTTACTTTAGGGACTGATGTATACAGAAATTGTAGCCACTAGTGCTGAAATTAAAAAATTGAGGAAACCTTCAGCCAAATTCTAAGAAGTCTGTTTTATAGCCATTAGGATCGTCTTATACAAAAGCATTACAAACTTTCAACTAAATTCATTTCTGGTGGAAAGTTGAAAGTCATTGACTTTGTATTTCTTGTAAGAGTAGACCTATTATTGTTAAGCTAGTGGTATAGTTATCAGAAGCCCTCCGATGATAGAAGTCTACTTTCTATTAGGTTTAGCCTAGTTGGCCAGTGGGATGAAAACAAATGGTAGGAGTCATGGGTTTTCTGAGAAAAGCAGAGCATGATACCTGGGTAGACCCCAGGCAGGGGAGGGGGAGGGGGATGATTACCCACTCAGCACGCCTGGGAAAAGACAGTCTTAGTCCTCTGGCTAGTGATGGGTATGGTGAAAGCCTTGATATGGAAGAATAATTACAGAGCCAAACATTTTCTCCATAGCTGTAAGACCTTGGCAAAAAATTTAGCCTCTTGTATCTTCTGTGTATACATGTTACATAGCTTTGAAAGGTGAGGCTGAAATAAATGAACTCTGAGTTTCTTTTTAGCTTTTAGGATCTAAGAGTCTAGTATTGTCTAGTAGAACTTCCTGCAGTGATGGAAATATTTTATGTCTGTGCTGTTTAAGTATGATAACTATTTTACACGTAAGGCTATTGAGTGTGTACAGTGTGGAGTTCTCACAGAGAAAGAGTGGGTGATATGTAGAGATGTGTTAATTGGAAAGAAGAGTAAGTTCTCTGACTTCTGTAAGATGGTGTTAATTCAAATTTTAAATAGCCACATGTGGTTAGTGACTTGTATTGAACGTTAACTTGCAGTGAAATTCCATGATACTCATCTGTTTGTTCTAAGTACTTCTACAGAGCTTTAATTACTGAACAGACTCCGTTCCTGGAATAGCCTTTTTCCTGAGTAATGATTAGGGACCTAAAAATCTTACATTTTGAATTAAAGTTGTAATGATGAGAGATGACCCACCACTGTTACATTATGGCATTTTGTCCTTGTTTGGGTAGCTTTTAATTTCAATTTCTACTAACCTGATGAGTTCTTAGTATAATTTTTTAAACTTTATGGCACTACTCACAGATAAAAAGATGTAAATCAACTGTGTCTTAAAATTTCCAGTTGATCACTTTATTTCATACCGATCACCTGGTTTAAAAGCCATAGACAAAAGAAATGCCGTGAAAAAAGCTTGACCTGTTCAGTTTCTTTGCTTCTTTGGTTCCTTGAGGATGCGGTAAAGGAGCATGTTAGGCACATCATGATGCCGTCCTAGGATTATTCAGGGGAACATGTTGCTGTTTTAAGTCTTGACCAAAGAAGGTTGTTTGTCGTAAAAATACTTGAGCAAACCAGATCTAAAGTACAATACTACTTTTTTTTTTTTTTTTTTTGCTAGCTGTTTTCATATCCTGTAGTGTTGACATGGGAAGAAGTACTACTCAGGCTTCATGGGGGTTCAATTGTGTGTTTTGTGTAGGGTATGTCTCTGAACTTGGAACCTGACAATGTTGGGGTTGTCGTGTTTGGAAATGATAAACTAATTAAGGAAGGAGATATTGTGAAGAGAACAGGAGCCATTGTGGATGTTCCCGTTGGTGAGGAGCTTTTAGGCCGTGTTGTGGATGCCCTTGGTAATGCCATTGATGGAAAGGTACGTTTAACGGTTATTAGATGTGGTTGTAGCTTCTAACAGACATCAAAACTGATTGATTTGGGGGCTCCTTTTTATTGTTTAACAGGGTCCAATTGGTTCCAAGATGCGTAGGCGAGTTGGCCTGAAAGCCCCTGGGATCATTCCTCGAATCTCTGTGCGCGAACCAATGCAGACTGGCATTAAGGCTGTGGATAGCTTGGTGCCAATTGGTCGTGGTCAGCGTGAGCTGATTATTGGTGACCGACAGACTGGGTAAAGCTTGTTAAACATTCTAACTAAAATTTACTTGTGGAAAGATTACTTTTTAGGCTTGGAATGGTAAATGCTTTGGATATATGGGGAGAGTGGAATGTGATGAGGATTAGAAGTAGTACTGAAATTTAAGTTGAGAAATCCTTTGAAGTATTTACTAAGATTTATGTTTACTTCTCTTTTTAAAGCAAAACATCAATTGCTATTGACACAATCATTAACCAGAAACGTTTCAATGATGGAACTGATGAAAAGAAGAAGCTGTACTGTATCTATGTTGCTATTGGTCAGAAGAGATCCACTGTTGCCCAGTTGGTGAAGCGACTTACAGATGCAGGTATTAAAGAACTTTAGTCCAGGGATGCCTGGCTGGCTCAGTCGGTAAAGCATGCAACTCTTGGGGTTGGGAGTCATGAGTTCAAACCCTCGAGGGTAGGGTTTACTTAAAAAAGAAAGAGAGAGAGAAAGAACGAACGAACTTTAGTCAGAAAGAACGAACTTTAGTCTGATTGTTCTCTGGGAGTCCTATTGTTGCTAACCTTAGAATAGCTTCTACTTGATGAAGGCTGGTTTTAATTAGTCCCCAATGAACTGAAATTTCTACTACTGTAGTTCAATAAGTAAAATAAGTATAAAACAACAATAAATGTTAAGGTTTTTGTCAGTTTCTTTAAAATAGGTGCTGTTTGGCTCTAGTTAATCTGACTTTGATAAATTACTTAGTAAAGCACTTAATTTTTATTACAATAGTCTCTAAAATCAAAATGTTGATAACCTAGTGAAACTTAACAATTTATTTTCTTCCCAGATGCCATGAAGTACACCATTGTGGTTTCAGCTACTGCTTCTGATGCTGCTCCCCTTCAGTACCTGGCTCCTTATTCCGGCTGTTCCATGGGAGAGTATTTTAGAGATAATGGCAAACATGCTTTGATCATCTACGATGACTTATCCAAACAGGTCAAAGGATATATATTTTTAGAATCTGTTTGTATGTTTGCACCACAATTGAAGGTGACAAATTGAGCTTTGAGTAACTGAACTTTATAACCCTTTCCTGTACTGTAGGCTGTTGCTTATCGTCAGATGTCTCTGCTGCTCCGCCGGCCCCCTGGTCGTGAGGCCTATCCTGGTGATGTGTTCTACCTACACTCTCGTCTGCTAGAGAGAGCAGCCAAAATGAACGATGCTTTTGGTGGTGGTTCCTTGACTGCTTTACCAGTCATAGAAACACAAGCTGGTGATGTGTCTGCTTACATTCCAACAAATGTCATTTCCATCACTGACGGACAGGTATTACTTTATGATTAAGATAAATGTAAAAGCTTTGGATGGTTCCAAGGCATTGGTTGGAACTAGGGTTGATGAACTGATTTGTTAAATGCCTTTTACTGTGGAAAATGTCAAATGTGTAGAAGAGTACGGAGAACAGTGTAATGACCCCACGTATCTCTCACCCATTTCAGTTTGTGGTGTAGTGAACTTCATTTTTGTGTCATTTACAGCCACCGCTGTTCCCCGCCCTAGATAATTTTGAAGCAAATCTCAGAGGTCAAATCACTTCATCTGCATATATTTTAATAGAAATTCATCACCTGTTTTTTCTCCTCACATCTCTTAATCTTAGCAATAGAGTATGTAAGTTGATATGTGCTGGGAAAGATTGGAGGGGCTCTTTATGATGAGAAGACACTTAACATTTTTCCTTGGAGATGTTGGGCTTCAGTTTTTTTACTTAATCTTGAAAATAGTTGTGGTTGGGTTTTGTTTTTTGCTTTTTAAGCTTATTAGCATTCTATGTATGTTGTAGATCTTCTTGGAAACAGAATTGTTCTACAAAGGTATCCGCCCTGCCATTAATGTTGGTTTGTCTGTGTCCCGTGTTGGATCTGCTGCCCAAACCAGGGCCATGAAGCAGGTAATTTGCATCACTTTGTCAAAGAGAAGGGCTGTCATTAGGTTAAAATCATAACGTATTTGTATAGTGCTTTTTGTCAGTGGGTTAAGTATTTTTTTGTTTCATGAATTGACCATTTCCGTACTTCAGGTGGCAGGTACCATGAAGCTGGAATTGGCCCAGTATCGTGAGGTTGCTGCTTTTGCCCAGTTCGGTTCTGACCTTGATGCTGCCACTCAGCAACTCTTGAGTCGTGGTGTGCGATTAACTGAGTTGCTGAAGCAAGGACAGTATTGTGAGTTCTTTCATTTCACCAGTGTATGTACTGTGTGTAAGGGCCTGGGAGTAGCCCATAGAGTAATACATGGTGTTCTTTCATTAAAGATACAGTGGTTTGAATGTGATTGATGCCTGTTGTACTTTTAGTACAGTCTGTCATTATTTGAATAACCAGGAAAACTTGACTAAATACACTTAAAGTTTTCTTTTAAGAATTAAAACCTATTAGATCTCTTCCTCCGCCCCTTTCCCCGTTGGTTTTGAGAGAATGGAATTGGGCAGATTTTTATTTATCTTGCTGTAAAGTTTCAGCAAATTGTTTATACCTCAAACCATATACATGCTTCCAGATGATAAACAGTGCTTGTGGAATATGCCCAAAGATTATACTTTATGGCTTGCAAATACAAGGAAAAAACTTTCCCGGGGAGAGAAATGGGAAAGAGTATTAATGTGGAGTTTGTCACAGAGAAAGTGAGAGTATGTGATATGTAGAGATAATTAGAAATAATAATTATTATTAATAATTAGAAAAGGTAAGTTTCTCTTTGTTAATGTGGCATTTATTTATTTATTTGAGCAACTTACTTGGCGTTTTTTGTTTTCAGCTCCCATGGCTATTGAAGAACAAGTGGCTGTTATTTATGCTGGTGTGAGAGGGTATCTTGATAAATTGGAGCCCAGCAAGATCACAAAGTTTGAGCATGCTTTCCTGGCTCATGTTATCAGCCAGCACCAGGCACTGTTGGGCAATATAAGGTATGAACACAATTGATGGCCTCTTTTTTGTAAATTTTAAAATAAAAAGTCTTGTTAAAATTCTTTTGAATTTTGTAGCTAGTCATTGGATTTCTGTTTAGGTCAGAACTGATGAACTGCTTTTCATTTCCAAATAGGACTGATGGAAAGATCTCAGAACAGTCAGATGCGAAGCTGAAAGAGATTGTAACAAACTTCTTGGCTGGATTTGAAGCTTAAACTCCTGTGGATTCACATGAAATACCAGTTTGGTTTTGTCGTCGTCGTTTATTCTAGTAATCAGTTCCGTTTGTAAGAGGATTACTCTCATACTCCAGATGTACAGAAATGACCTTAAAAATAAAGGTTCCATATTGGTTGGCGGTTTTCTGTGGTCTGAGTGCTGCTTTTAAAAGAACTGAAATTAATTAATTTGAATTAGTAAGCATGCTTTTTAGAGAATTCAAGGCTGAGCTCTTTGTAAGGTTCTAGACTGCTTTGTGATTGGTTAAAGAAGAGTTCATAAGCTAGGTAGCTGGATATGTGCCAGAGGTCACATTTGGTAATGCTGAAGAGTCTCACTGGCTTCTCTGCCGAGAAACTGATCTATATAAAGAAATACTGTAGCCAAAAAATGGATAAGACAATTAAAATTCGCAAAGAAATGAAAAAAATGCTAAGTGAAGTCTGAAAGATTAAGACAGATTGAGAAAGGACATATCAGCGGGTAGAATTATGAACATTTGTCAATACCTTTTCATTGTTAAGTATTGTTTAACTTTTATACCTTTTATAAGTAGCAGTTTATAATTGTAATCAAGCTGGTCAGTTTTTATGATTAGTATTTTTGGTCTTATTTGGGAAATCTTCACCCTACAATATACAAAGATAACTATATTTTTACTAAGAGTTTTAAAGGTTTGCTCTTGTTACCTAAGAGCTTAATCCAGGTATTAAGAGTTCTGAGCGAAATACAACACATAGGATGTATATAGAGAGATTGTAGGGGCTGGCAAATTTCAAAGGGCAGGTGGGCAGGCTGGAGACTCAGGGAAGAGTGTGTCTGGAGGCAGAATTCCTTCTTCCTTGGTGGACCTCAGGTTCTCTAAAGGCCTTCAACTGGATGAGAGCTACCCATGTTATGGAAAGTGATCTTTTAGTCATAGTATTTTAAGTGTTAATCATGTCTAAAACATACTTTCACAGCAGTTAGACTGGTGTTTGGCCAAAAACTGGTTACCATAGTTTAGCCATGTTGACGCAGAGATTGACTGTCACTGGGGCCCCTGGCAGGCTCAGTCTGTAGAGACTTGATATTGGGGTTGCGAGTTTGAGCCCCACTTTGGGTGTAGAGTTTACTTAACAAAAGATTGTCCCAATCCATCTGGAGTACGTTTTTGTGTAGAGGTCAGAAATCTTTCCATATTCATATCCAATTTTCTAGCTCCATTTATTAAATGACGCCCCCATGTAACCTGCCACAACACCTGTGGTGTATTTAAGTTTCATGTGCCTGGGTTTTTCTGGGCTCTTTTTAAATTGTTAAGCCGGCATATCATTTAAAGAAACAAAAAGTCAAGATGGGACTTTATGAAAAATGGAAATCCCTCGCTTGCCTACCCCAAACCTTCCTACTTCCCAAAGGCAGCTTATTTCTATTCAGTTATTTTGTCAGCTCCATATAGCAGTTGTGCCACTTCCTTTTACGTTACATGTGTAATCTGTTGATTTCACCCAACGGATAAGAACTTTGCATGTGCACACCTATACTGCATACTCCACAATTCTCTTAACTGTCACCACAATACGAGAAAATGATTTGGGATGAATTCTGCTCATATGACTTCTTTATGATCTGATGAAAGTGGAAATGCTTGTTTTAACTTATCTGAGCGTGGTAGGGTCTTTGTATAGAATATTTTAAAGTAGGTTTGGTTTAACTGGTCTGATAAAAGCAGGGCAATGTCCAAGAGCAAATACACCCTAGAAGAACTTTTGTGAATGGTCCTATGGATTTTAGTTTTCTGTAGTAATTTGTTAAATCCTTTAAGTCATTTATTCATCAAGATTAAGAATTGTAGGGCACCTGGGTGGCTCAGTTGGTTAAGTGTCTGCCTTCAGCTTGGGTCATGATCCCGGAGTCCAGGGGTCAAGTCCCACATCGGGCCCTGCTCAGTGGGGAGTCTGCTTCTTCCTCTGTTCTTCAACCTGATTGTTCTCTCTTGGGCTCTCTCTCTCAAATAAAATCTTAAAAAAAAGATTAGGAATTGTAAAAGAGGTGCCTGGCTGGGTGAGTCAGTGGAGCACGAAACTCTTGATCTTGGTGTCATGAGTTTGAAGACACTGTTTGGTTTAGAGATTACAGATTAAGAGGCAATGGTTAGGGGAAAGAAAATGTGCTAGAAGATGGCAAGAGTTTCCCTAAATCAGTAGTCTCTTCCCCCGCCCCCCCCCCCAGTAGTTTTGCTAAGCTAGAACCCAAAATAGTCTTACTACAACAGTGAATCAGGAGAAAGAAGTTGAGATTCAAATCTTATTTTTTATTAGTCACTCAGAGACCAGCAAGTTGGGAGACCTCGCAGGCACCCAGCTGTTCTCACCAGATGGGCCTGAATACTCTGCCCAATGGCCCTGCTGGGGGGCAGCCAAAAGGCTGTCATAAAATGTGTTTTTGCACAGCTTATCATCTGAGAAATGCACTTGACCTTTGACATTTGAGATTTTGTAACTTTCAGATACGTCTTTTAAAATCTATTTGATGATTATAAAGTCTAGCTCTGGAGAAGGCCTCTAATGTCTCAGCTCTGTAATCTATGTAAGAATATTAAGATGAGCATATCTTACTTAAGTGCTTAGTTTAGCTATTTGTTGCTCAACTATAAGATGAGCACTAAAGAGGACACAGAATGAGTAACAGAACCCTCTTAACTTCCCTAGGGGAGAGAGGAGGACAAAAGACAATATATCGTAATGACTGTAAATGCTGTGTAATTATAGAAGTAGACAGAGGATGCAGTAAATGACCAGTACAAAGTGCCATTTGGTTTAAAAATGTATCCCTATTTACAGAACTGGAAAAGAGCTCATGGAAGAATTGGCCTTTGGCAAGAGGTAGACTTGTTAATTATGAAAATACTCAGGCCTAAGGAAAAGTTGGAAGAAGAGTACAAGCAACACTCATTTACTATTCATCAATATATGCCACTTGTTAATACTTTGATGCATTTGCTTTATTTTTATGGGGAACCATTTGAGAGTAAGTTGCAAGCATCCTGACACTTTTTTTTTTTTTTAAGATTTTTATTTATTTGACAGAGACAGCCAGCGAGAGCGGGAACACAGGAAGGGGGAGTGGGAGAGGAAGATGCAGGCTCCCAGCGGAGGAGCCTGATGTGGGGCTTGATCCCAGGACACTGGGATCACACCCTGAGCCGAAGGCAGACGCTTAACGACTGAGCCACCCAGGCGCCCCCATCCTGACACTTCTGATACCTCATCTAAAAAATAGCATCTGGGGGCACCTGGGTGGCTCAGTTTGGTTAAGCATCCAACTCTTGATTTCGGCTCAGGTCATGATCTCAGGGTCATGGGGTTGAGCCCTGCATCAGGGTCCGCATTCAGCATGGAGTCTGCTTGGTATTTTCTTTCTCTCCTTGTGCACTCCCCCCTCTCCACCGCCCACCCCAGTCTCTTCTCTCTCTCAAAAAAAATTTAGCATCTGTGCCCTAAGAATAAAGACCTTCAACTCATTTGGATAATAGAACAATCTTGTTTTTGCGAACATCTCCTTTCACCTTCTTGCTGGTGAGTTTTCTCCCCTTTGTGTCCACAGGCTCCTGCCCTTCTTAGCTTGTATGGAGCTTCCTGTTGCCTCATTGTCTTCAGAATTCCATTTCAGTGTGGATTCCCTATACATAGGCCTATTACATTTGATTTTCTCCTTTACTTAAAAAAAAAAAAAAGGACCATCTATATAGCCACAGTAACAATTTACCTAAGAAAATTGATTCAATAATATGCAGTCCAAATTAAAATCTCCCTTTTTATCTCCCCAGCATCTTTTATAATAGTATTTTTTAAAGTTTTTATTTAAATTCCGGTTAACATACAGAGTAATACTAGTTTCAGGTGTATAATTCAGTGATACAACATTTAACATACAGCACCCAGTGCTCATGACGATAGGTACACTCTGTATAATAGTTATTTTTTTTTAAACTGTGAATATCTTGTTCCCCAACAGCTTTTCACTGAATGGCTATGATTTATTACAGTGGGAGGCCACAAAGCAAAATCAGCAACAGGAAAGTGATCATGGAGTGATGTCTGGAGGAAACCAGGCCCAAACTTGCAAGAGTCCCCATGCAGTGGAGTCACACAGGAGGCACTTAATTCCTCCAGCAATGAATTGTGATAATATACGTGACCAGTCTACCAGGGAAGCTCATTAGAAACTCGGTACCCAAGGTTTTTACTGGGGTTGGTCACATAGGCGTGCTCTGTCTAACCACAGACCCAGATCCCAGACTCTCAGGAGGAAGTAGGCATTCAGCATAAACCCGTTGTATAAATAGTTTAGGCACAGTGAGACACTCTGAGCCTTTAGGGAGAGTTTTTGGTTTGGTTTGGTTTTTTTCAAAGATCTTATTTATTTATTCATGAGAGAGAGAGGCAGAGGCAGAGCGAGAAGCAGGCTCCCCGCAGAGCAGGGAGCCCGAAGTGGGATTCGATTCCAGGACCCCGGGATCATGACCTGAGCCGAAGGTAGCCGCTTAACCGACTGAGTCACCCAGGCGCCCCCACTGGGAGGTTTCAATTGGCTCCTGTGTTCCTTTGATATGCCCCTAATTGTTCTGCGTGTGTTCACTTTCTGACACTACAAGATGCTCTAGGCTTGTATTTCCTGCCCCAGCCCTAGAAACAGTCCTTGTTAATTAATTATTATTTTTTTTTAGAGAGAGAGAGAGAGAGGGAGAGAGAGAATCTTAAGCAGGCTCAATGCCCAGTGTGGAGCTCGATGTGGGGCTCCATCTCACAACCCTGAGATCATGACCTGAGCCGAAATCAAGAGTCAGACACTTAACCCACTGAGACACCCAGGCATTCCTCTAGAAACAGTTCTTATGACTGTTTGGCTTTTTAAAATCAGGTTGTCTGGTTTTGTTTCTTTGTTTCTTTTGAGTTTTATAAGTTCCTTATATAAATATTGGATATGAATCTTCTCTGGACAAATGTACTATAAATCTGTTCTGGGGCTTGCCTTAGTGGTGGCTTTTGACAGAAAAAGAAGCCCCTGTGTGCAGTAGGTTATCTTCTGTGACAGCAGATATCCAACTTTTCCCATCTTTACACTTCTTTGACCAGGAATAGATCCTTTGAGTCCCTTACCTTACTCATTAACTTATGAAAATTCAAATATTGATGGTATCTACCCTTAATCCTTTCTTTGATGCAAACCAAAGCTCCTCACCCACCATGCAATGAGGCCTTGGGCCCTTCAGCCTCCTCCTGGATGTTTGTCCCTAGTAATCTATTCCTGTCCTGTCCTGACCCTCTGCTCCGTTCCTCCATCTACTCGGCTTCCAATCTTAGTGACAAAATCCAGCCTCTTATTTTGACACTGACTTGGCAGACCTAAGGACACAGCTGACTCCTGCCCTCTGGTGCTTTCTGACCCTGGGCTCTGCTTGGCCGGGTCTTGGTTCAGGGATCCCATCTGGCTTTAGCTGCTTGGCCAGTACTCCTGCCAGGTTTGCCCCTACTTCCTGGGATGGAGGGATCAGACTATGGGGACTGAAAGAAAAATTGGTAGGGCTGTTGATGATCAGAGAGAGTTTCTTGAATTCCCTGTCTGGGCCCATCATTGTCTAATCCATGAGAGTACACGAGAGAATGTCAGTGTTACCTTGAGGTGCTTTGAAGTTTTCTTGCGGAGGTAAGAGATCCAAGAGAGGCAGAAATTAGAGACATTAGGATATAAGTAATACATTATTAAGGGCTGGTTTGTGTAATATGGATGCCAAGTTCTAGAGATTCGAGAAGTGAGAAGTCACCCAGGGCTGGAGAAGTTGGGGAAGTGGTGACGAGGTGGAACTTTAGCAGGAGGAAGAGTGACCCAGGTAGCCCACCATGCATGGGCAAAGCTGGCGTGGCAGAACAGGGAAGAGCCTGACTGGCTCGGGGGGGTGGGGGGCAGGAAGCTGGGCAATGAGATAGAAAGGTCAGGGTAGAGCCAGACCCAGGAAGGTCTTGAAAGTCAGGCAGAGGTGTTTGGGACTTCATTCCGATGGGCAACAGGGAAACTTGGTAGCTTTGTGAGGAGAGGAGAGACATGCAGAAAGCAGTGTTTTAAGGAAGAATGATTAGAAAGTGTTGGTGGGAGCAAAAGGAGGAAGAGGGATGTAGACATCAGACTGCATGAAACTGTGAAAGGAAAATTGGTGATTACAGTGGGTATTTGTTCTTTTGGCCACTCACCATTCATTTATCCCACCCAAGAGATTCCTGGGGAATCTTTCCACTGGAGCCTCTGGGGAAACCCTCCCCTTCCACCACTGCTGAGACTACAGACGAGACAACCTTTCTGGAAAAGCATTTGGCACTCTATTCCAAGAACCTTAAAAATGTTTCTATTCTTTGAACTGTTAATTTGACTGTGAGGAATTTTAACAAAGGTTCATGTAACAGCTATTCATGTAAAAAGATTCAGCAATGTTTCTAAATACATTAGGGAAATGCTAAGGAAGCACTGGCATATTCACTTGATGGGAAATTATGCAAAAGTTAAAAATAATATTGAAGAGTTTTCTTTTTAAAATTTTTTTGGGGGAGTGTAATAAATTCACAGAGCACAATTCAGAGGTCTGAAAGGGCATGAAAGGAAAAGTAGTTCTCCCTCCCTCCTATGTTCCCTCAGCCCCATCCCCTCCTCAGAGAGAACCATTTTAAAACTGTGATGGCGGCGGGGGGGGGGGGGGGCTTGGTGGCTCAGATGATTAGCATCTGCCTTCTGCTCAGGTCCTGATCTCTGGGTCCTGGAATCAAGCGCCACCTCAGCCTCCCAGCTCAGCGGGCAGTCTACTTCTCCCTCTCCCTCTGCCTCTCCCCCTGCTTGTGCTCTCCCTGTCTCTCTCTCAAATAAATAAATAAATAAATAAAAAGTCCTTAAAAAAATAAAAATAAAAATAAAATGTGTGTGTGTGTCTGTGTGCGTGCACACGCGCACGCCCTTTTCTGGCCTTACTCAAATGGAAGCTTGTTCTGCATCTTTTTTTTTTTTTCATTTAATGTATCTGGTGATTGTCCTATATCAATACACAAAGAACTTCCTCATTTTTTAATACTTGAATGTTATTTCATTATGAAGATATATCACAATTTATTGAGCTGATTCTCCATCAATAACTGTTCAGCTGATTCATATCTTTTGTTAGAATAACCATGCTGCTCTGAGTAACTATACATATTTCACTTTGTGCATGTGAGAATATATTTGGAATTATGTCTTCGACATGGAATTGTTGGGTCAAAATATAAGTGCATTTTAAATTTTGGTGACATGGCCAAATTTCTCTTCCCAGAGATTTTCAACTTCTACATGCAAGAGCGTCCATTCAGCCAGCACTGTGTGCTGTCAAACTTTCTGTTAGGAAAAGTGCACTTAATGACTTTAGAAGATACTTATGAAATGTGGTTAAGTTAAAAAAGCAAGATTCAAAATTTTATGTACAACAGATGTGTATAATTGGAAGAGATTATTTCAAAATATTAACAGCTGTTATCTTAAAAGTATTGATCATTTAATGTCATCATTTCAAAATTGCTATAGTAGTATTATTTAACTTTGTTAGTAAAATCCCTCCAATTGGTTGTAGACCCTTAGATATAGTACACATTTTACTTGTCTTTTTACTCACAACGCCTTGACCAGACGATGACTTCAATAAGGTTGAGGAATGAATGCATAGTGTTTTCCGTCAGTGTGGACAAGCATTTGTAATTTTCAATCCTGCCACCAGGTGGTGGAAGAGCGTTAAAAGTTAGGGATCTTTGGACCCAGAGCTGTGAAAATCAAGCATTATGCACGTGAGCGTTTGAAAGGTTTCCTAAGACTTAAAAATACATATATTAAAAGTTAAAACTTAGACAATTAGAATTCTGTCTAAAATATCTGCCCCCAAATTAAAAGCTTCCAGGAAAAATCTTGGTGCTCTTTTCCTTAACTTCAGTTTCTTTCATCTTCCCAACTCATGTTATTTTTTTTTTAAAAGATATTTATTTATTTATTTATTTATTTATTTATTTATTTATTTATTTATTTATTTATTTATTTATTTATTTATTTATTTATTTGAGAGAGAGCACAAGCCAAGGGGGAAGGCAGAAGGGGAAGCAGGCTACCCGCGGAGCAGGGAGCCTGATGTGGGTCTCTAGGATTCTAGGACCCTGAGATCATGACCTGAGCCGAAGGCAGACACTTAACCAACTGAGCCACCCAGGTGACCTCAATTCATGCTATTTCTTACCTCTGCTGCAGTTTATCCTCCATCCTGGTGCCCACCATGGTCTCTCCAGCCTCCAGATGGTGCTGCCAGGCTTCTCTTCCTCCTAATCTCACTGCTTTCCAAAGGGATGAACTGCCGGAACGCTGAAGGCATACGCCCTCAGAGTGATCCAGGGCTGGAGTCAAAGCTGTGGATAACTCTGCTGGTGAGATTTCATCACAGGGGGACTGGGCTTGGTATTTTCAGGCAGGACCTTTTAGCTATCCTTCAAATCACCCCAGCAAATGCTCTTTCACTGTGTCTGGTCAGAGGTAAAACCTACTCAAGAGGCAAATGCTTGCCTCTCCAGCCTGTGGCTGCAGGTGGCCATGAGAACTCAGTCTCGGTGACCTTCATCTTCCCTTCCTGGAGCACCTACTCTTTGCCCAGGGTGAATTTGCCCCAGCGGTGACAGCTGTCTTTGGCCCTGGCCCTGTTTAGAAGGGTAGAACTCCAACCCAGCTCTTTACCCATTTAATACCCTGGAATCTTGCGCAACTCGTTCAGCCTCTCCGGGCCACAGTTTTAGCTCAGGGCATGTAGGTCGGGCAGTACTTTGTCCCAGAGCACCACAGTACCACAAAGCAGGGATGGGTCTGTCTTGTCCTGGGTTATGTAGGTCTTGAGAGAATAAGAGCGCAAGGAGAGAAAGGAGGCTCTGGGCTCCTTCCTACTGGAGGGGGATTGGTGGAAAGGGTCTTGGATATTGAAAAAAGGGGAGGAAGTCGGGGAGGAGCTGAGCTCTTGGAGGCCTCGGAAGGACCCCACTAAGGACCTAGAGTCAAGGGCTAATAGTATCAATGACCTTTCCTTGACTTTCAGATGAAAACCCGCCCAGGGGCTGATCTGTGGCAAACGCGTCTGGGGTAGTACACAGGACTTGCTGAAGCGTCCCCTGGCATTGTCAGTCTTCAAACTTTGCGGAGCTGACACCTGGTCCACGCGACCACTCTCTGATCAGGCGGGGCTCCGTCCACCACCCCGCTGAGACCTGATTTCTCTGCGAGGAATTCGGTGGGGGAAGAGGGGAGCACGTAGGCGGGAAGGGAACCGAATTCGGAAAGACGGTAGACATGTTGCTTGCAATCCTTGAAGGCTTCCTGAGCGAGGGGCAATTCCAGGGTCACAGAGGTCGCGGAGCTTTAGGTGGGCGTGGCGCGGGCGCTGGACTTGGGGTGGCGGGCGGGGAGGAGCTGTGCGCCCAGGGCTGGCGCTGTCGGGCGTGGTTTAGGACCCGGGGCGGCCTCCCGGCGGCTGCGCGACTCCCCAGTCGGGCTGCGGGACCGCGGGCTGCCACAGTCGGGTCACCCGGCGCCTGCCAGCTGCCCGCTCCGCTCGGCCCCCAGAGACGCGCGCCGGCCATGACGGGCGCACTGTTCAAGGCGAACTTCTGGGTAAGTCGGCGCCCCTCGGGGACCTGTCCCGCTGCCGTGTGCCCTCTCTGCCCGGCCCCCAGCCCGCCGCGCGCCCGCGAGTCCCCGGGGTCCGGTCCCCCTGCCCCTGAGCCCCAGCGGGGCGGGGCCCCCAGCTCCTGGCCGAGGATCCCGAGACCCAGGCGAGGAGCGGCCCGTCAGGGGAGAGCCGCGGGTGCCCCCGAGGCTGCGCCAGGCGCGGATCTGGGGGGGCCTGGGTGAGCCTCGCCGGCTGACAGCGGCAGGTACCCCCCCTCCCCGGTACCGTCTTCTCCCGGTCAGCGGACACGTTCCAGCCCCGTTAGCGCCCGCCTTTCCCCTGCAGAGCTCAGAGGGCTTTCCCGCAGAAGCTTCGCCTGTTTCTGGAGCCCTCCGGGTCTTTTCCCTGGCGCAGAGCTGCTGGCGGCATCCGGAGTCCGCCTGTCCGGCTTCTTCTGTCCGGTCCTCTTCCCCCAGTCCTGTCTCTCCCCCGGTGCCCCTCAAGACTCTGTAACCCCTCATTCGGAGGAACCGCCCTCATCGCCTTAAAGCAGGAGCAGGAAGTCAGCACACCTGCAAGTCTCTTACCTGGGCCCCTGCTTGCTTGCATTTGGCTTCACAGCTGCCTGGCACAACCCCGTCTCCATCGTGGGCTGCTGGGTGGAGAAGCCTGGTGCCATGGCCTCACGGACCCGGTTTAGATCCTGCCTTGTGAGGCCCCTGTATTCTGAAGTTTTTGAGGTTCCCCTGGGCCTCTGCCCACCTGTAGGTCCCATTGCAGGCATTGTCATGGTGGGAAAAATTAGGGCAGAGAGACCCGCCTTCCCCCTGCCTCACAGTGTGACACCCCGCTTTCAGATCTCAGCCCAATGGTCACCTCTTCAGGGAAGCCTTCCCTGATTGTGCCCAATAGGCCCTATCGCTTGCTCACGTGTCCAGGTTCTGTTCCTTCACAGCATTTGTCAGTTTCTGGTTTTGAACTGGGGGACTGCAAGCACTTGAGCACCTTGGGGCAGGTACTGTGGGGACTTCAGGGTTACTGTCCCCCAGTGAGCTGGTGGGAGGATGCGTGCTCAGCTAAAAGCTGTTGACCGAGTAAGTGAGTCTGTAAAGCCGAAGGGCCCTCGACAGTGTGAGAGCGGCAGCCTCCGTCCTGAGAGGGTTCCCAGCCACTGACACCTGCTTGCAGGAGTGGGTAGGGGCTGGGGCGGAAAGGAGGTCTGAGTTCAGAGTTAGAGGTGAAGGTCGGGGGGAGAGAACTTTCCGTTTATACTCTTTTTCCCCTCTGGCCTTATACTTTCAGAAGGTATCTGAGATCCTGAGAGAGATTTTGCAAAGGTATCTTTAATCTCTAATTTCCTGTAACACTTTATGTCAAATAATAGAAACTATAATAGTTGATTTACTGTTCACAGTCTGTGACTAACACTGTTCTTTTTTTTTTTTTTTAGATTTATTTTTTAGGGACACCTGGGTGGCTCACTCAGTTAGGTGTCTGCCTTCAGCTCAGGTCATGATCCCAGGGTCCTAGGATCGAGCCCCACATTGGGCTCCTCGCTCAGTGGGGAGCCTGCTTCTCCCTCTACCCGCTCTGCCAGCCGCTCCCCCTGCTTGTGCTCTGTCTCTCTGACAAATAAATAAAATATTTAAAAAGAAAGATTTATTGGGGCGCCTGGGTGGCTCAGTCGGTTGGGCATCTGCTTTTGGCTCGGGATCGAGCCCCGCACCTGGCTCCCTGCTCGGTGCGGAGTCTGCTTCTCCCTCTCCTTGTGCCTCCTGCCCTGCCTGCTTGTGCTTTCTCTCTCTCTCACTCTCTGTCAAATAAATTTAAAAATAAATCTTAAAAAAAAAAAGATTTATTTTTTAATATTTATTTGAGAGAGAGAGAGAGAAAGAGAGAGAGTGCTCCTGTGGGGAGGGGAAGAGGGAAAGAATCTCGAGCAGACTCCACGCTGAGCTGGGAGTCTCAAGACCCTGAGATCATGACCCTGAGATCATGACCTGAGCCGAAATCAAGAGTCAGATGCTTCACCAACCGACTGAGCCACCCAGGTGCCCCAACTAACACCGTTCTAAAGGCTTTATACACACTACTCATTTAGGCCTCGCAACTACCCTATGAAGTAGCTTGCTTGCTGTCATTCTACAGATGAGGAAACTGTGTGGCGGAGAGGTTAAGCAACATTCCCACACTGCTAGGGCTGTTAAATGGTGGAGCAGGACTCTGCATGGACCAAAGGCTCCATGAATGTCTTAATGAGGCTGGCACTCGGCAAGACTGTGCCAGCACTGCTGTCTGCACGGCTTCTTCAGTGCTGCCAGAGGTAGATGGTGGGTCGTCGTTTGGCTCTCCATGTGAGTGTCTTTCTCCTCCAGCTCCAATCAGGAGCTCAGGGAGGATAGGCAGTGGGTGTCACCATCCCCTGAGCCCCCAGTGCTGCCATGGTGCGTATGAATGCTCAGGAACAGGCAGATGGAACAGTTATCCAGGCTTGGGGACAAAGGGGCAGAAAGGAACCTACTGCTCCAGTAGCAGCAGCATCTGTGGTGCTCCACCCATTCAGGGGGTAGAGGAGGCAAGGCTATGGTAGCACAGAGGGGAATAACCTTCATGTTTCAAGGGCAAGAAGGTTGTGATTGGATATGGTAGAAAACTTTGGAAACACAAGTGGGTATCAGTTGACTGAATTTATGAAATATTTATGAAATGCCTTTTCTGTATAGGGATTTCTTTTTTTTTAAAGATTTTATTCATTTGAGAGAGAGAGAGAGAGAGCATGAGCAGGGGGAGGGGGAGGGGTAGTGGGAGAGGGAGGTAGTGGGAGAGGCTCCCAGTGGGGAGCCCAAACTGATGCCCAATCCCAGGACCCTGAGATCATGACCTGAGCTAAAGTCAGACACTTAACTGACTGAGCCACCCAGGCTCCCCTCTAGATGAGGATTTCTAATTGAGGTGGCATTTGCAGGGGTAAGGTCACCACCTTGGTTAGAAGGTACATTCCCATGAGGAAGCAAGGTAGGGAGGCCAGGCTTTGGCCTCAAGTTAATGAAGGAAGAAGGGGTGGGGGTAAGGAGAGTCCTGCAGAGGTCAAGGAAGCTGGGCCAGGAGTAGGGGTCTGTTCCAGCGTGGAGGCCATAGAGAGAGGAAAGGAGGAGATCAGGGAGGACTGGCAGAGGGCAGAGGAGGTCAAAGCCACAGGGCAAGGCAACCAGTTGAAGGTGAGCACTAGAGAGGAAAGGAGGCTCCCTGTAATGTGAACTGGAGAATGAGGTAAGGGCCCCAGAAATAAGGAAGTCAGGAGGAGGAACTGGTGTGTGGGGAGAGAGGGAGGAGGAGGTAATATTAACAATAGTTAACTGCAGGGGTAGCAATGCTGAGGTCCAAGGCCAGCCGCATCCTGAAGCCCCCACCCCAGCCCTTGCCCCCAGCACCATGCCAGGATTGGTGAATATGGGGAGGTCGTGGGAGGGGGAGGGTCCCGGGGAGGGGAGCGGGCGCCAGGCAGCAGGATTTGAAAGTACTTTCATGTTTCGACAACCAGTGCGAACATGTCAGTGAGTGCTCTCCGGTGTCTAGCGGTCAACATTCTGATGAGAACGGGCCTGTTCAGGGTGGTACGGTAGTAGACCAGTGCTCGGCATTCTGGGTTTGAGGGGCTGGTCTGGAGGAGACGGCCCTAGCCCCTGGCCAAGGGCATCCAGGCCAGAGAATCCAGAGAACCGCATGAAGTACAGAAAGGCTTCAGTCACCCGTGGCGGCTCTGAGGTGGACTGGCCAGGTTTGAATCCGGTTGTGCCCCTTAGTAGCTATGTGACTGCAGGTGGCAGGTTACCTCAGCCTCCCTCCTCACACCCCCCACCAACCAAGCCTCAGTTGTTCTTCCTCTTTTCCATAAAAATGGGACATTCACAGTGTCTGCTCTCTCAGAGTTGAGTACAGCGCCGGGCACAGCGCATCGTGGACATCTGTCTTGTCAGCTATTACTACCATCCGCACAGAGGTGACAATCAAAGGCAGTGGGTGACAGACCTCAAGGAGAAAGAATGAAAAGATATGAGGTCCCCAAGAAAGCCCTCCTAAAGAATACCTTTGTGAATGCAGGAGGAGAGAAGGGGGAGAGAGGGGACGGACAAAGAAAGGCAGAGACGTAGGGATACAACCAGGAAAGGACCGGCACAGGCCCAAGAGAGGACTGTTCCATGGAAGTAGAAAAGCCCATGGCCAAATTAAGTAGATATTCCAGAAAAGGTATGAGTCAGCACATTCTTTGTACATAATCGTATTCAAATGCCCCCATGGAAATATTTATTTACATATATATATTTTTAAATTTTTTAAAAAGATTTTTATTTACTTATTTTTCAGAGAGAGAGAGAGAGAATGAGCGAGGTAGGGGCAGAGGGAGAAGCAGACTCCCTGCCAAGCAGGGAGCCCAACATGGGGCTCCACTCCGGGACTCTGGGATCATGACCTGAGCTGAAGGCAGACGCTTGACCGACTGAGCCACCCAGGCGCCCCAGAAATACTTATTTGAAGAAACCTTTCCGTGGATCTGTTTGAGAGGGATAGTCGGTGGTCTTTAGAAGCGGGATGGTCCCTAACTGAGTTGGCCTGATGTGAAGCATGCGGGTGTGTTGTTTCTTTTCCACCCTTCCCTATGCATACCTGATTTGTGGCTGCGTGGCCAAGCGGTGCTGTGTAATTTATCATGTCAACGTTGATGCTACCTTGTCAGATTGGGACAGTGACCATGGATGTGGTTTCTAGCACTCCAGGGCAGCAGGTGGACACAGTAGGACACATCCCGGTTTTTGGCGTGATCAGACAATGTCTTCCAGATGTGGACATGCACAGGGGATGGTAGCACCTGTTCCGGAAGAGGTAGATGACCTCCCACACCCCAGGAGATTCTCATGCTCCTCACTTGGGGGTGAGGCCCAGCCTGTCCTCTACACAGTGTCTAGATCCTTATTTTGACCAGGCTTCCTGATTCTCAAGGCTCTTGGTCCAGACCAGCTTCCTAGTCTCCGTCCCGGCCCTCCCCTGCAAACTCCTATACCTGCAGTTGGTGGGGCCTCTCTGCTCTGCCTGTGCAGTGACCAGGGGAAGTCTGGGGCTGTTTGAACTTGCTCATTGCCCTACTGTGGACCCGGGGTCCTGGGATGGAGCCGTGAGGCTCCTTGCTCAGCAGGGAGTCTGCTTCTCTTTCTGCCCCTCCTCTGCTTGCACTCACTTTCTCTCTCAGAGAAAGATTTTATTTATGTATTTGAGAGAGAGAAAGAGAGAGAGAGAGCACAAGCCAAGGGGAAAGGCAGAGGGAGAAGCAGACTCCCCACCGAGCAGGGAGCCAATGCAGGACTGGATCCCAGGACTCTGGGATCGTGACCTGAGCTGAAGAAGACGCTGAACCAACTGAACCACCCAGGAGCCCCAGTACTAGGTATTTTCAATGCCAGTGTTCACATAGCGGCCGTGAACCTTACAACCTCCCAACAAGGGCTTCGTCACTGGCCTCAGAGTCATGGGCTTCCTGTTTCCCAAACAGTATGTGTGCGAGGAAAGTAGGAAAATCAGACTTCTCAAGGACACAGCAGACTGGTGGCTTGTTTGGTTAAACCTACTTTCTGGGATTAGCTCTACCTTATGTTGCATTTTGGGCTGAAGATTAGCCGAGCGTCAATAGGAGGTTTCAACATATCTGACAGAGGTTTTTTCTTCCTGAGAACGGGATCACTTTCCGCAGTGAGCCCTAATACCTCTGTCTTAAACTCTCTGTACTATTTGTATCTGTAAGGAGGCTCAGGACAGCACAGGGCAAACTTAAACCCCAGGACACAAATCCATAATATTCGTCATTTTCTATCCTTGGGAACTATTGTCTAGCCTCAAAACTCACTGTTCAAATATGGCTGTTTCATTAGCATTGACCAGGTCACATGGGATTGCATTCATAGATTAGAAACCAACTGAAGACTTCTTTTGTCTAAACGGAAATGGTCACAGCTAACTATTTTTGAAAATAAAAGAGTATTCTTAGGTATTTAAATGCTCTATTTACCCACTATTCTTAAAAAATAAAAGGTCGTAATAATCTTAAATATTTTTTTTTCACAGATAACTGTTCATTCTTTTACACATATTACTGTTTATGGGGGTGGATTACAGTTTCAAGTACTTTTATAAACCCTCAAGTTCCACCCGCCTCAATGACATCACCGTTTTCACAACTATATTTTATCAGGGAGAGAAAAAAATAAAGAACAAGAAAAGCTGTAATGACAGCAGAAGGCTGGCCCCTACCTCACACCCACCAAGTTCACACTATGAACCACAGCCACCGAAAACTACTTGCTACACCCCAAGGGGCTTGGCCCCATCCCCAGGACTTTGCACTGACCTCTGCCTCTACCTCTAGGTCTTGGTTAGGAGATTTTCTGAAAGTCCGTTGCATGTTTCTAGCAGTATACTTATCACTCTGTATTGCGTTCCCTGTTTCTTTGCCTCTTTTCCCTACTGGGCTATGGTCACCTTCCATCTCATTCACCTCTGTGTCCCTAGAACTTGACAGTTCTGGGAACAGAGTACGTGCTCAATAAATGTTTAACGTGAAGAAATGAACATGGAAGTCTCACCTACTTGATGGAAAAAGAGGCACCCACTGCCCTTCACCCCTACACACGCTTTACATATACATAATATTCAGGGGCCGTGCAACCAAATTCCACGTGGTTAACTAGTTGTGTTATCTTTTTTTTTTTAATCTGATGCCATATTTTATGTACTGCGGCAAAATACATATCACTTAAAATTTGCCATCTTAATCTTTTTCAAGTGTATAGTTCCATGGTATTAAATGCATTTCCAGTGTTGTGCAATGATCCCCACCGTCCGTCTTCATACCTCTTTGCACTCTGTAGAACCGAAAGTCTATACCCATCAAACAGTGACTCCTCATTCTCCCTTACCCCAGCCCCTGGCAACTATCATATTTCTGTCTCTATGATTTGGGATGCTCTGAGTACCTCACATACATGGACTCGTACAGTATTTGTCTTTTTATGACTGGCTTATTTCACTTAGCATAATGTCCTTAATGTTCATCCATGTCGTAACATATGTCAGAATCTCTGAACTTTTTAAGGTGGAATAATATTCTGTTGTGTGTATAGACCACATATTGCCTATTGATTCATCTGTAGACGGATACTTGGGTTGCTTCCACATTTTAGCTGTTGAGAATAATGCTGCCGTGAACACAGGTGTACAAATATTTCTTCAAGACTTGGGAGCCTGGGTGACTCAGTCAGATAAGCGACCGACTCTTGGTTTCCGCCTGGGTCATGAGGTTGTGATTTCAAGGTTGTGGAATCAAGCCCGGCGTCAGGCTCTGCACTGAGGACAGAGTCTACTTGAGATGCTCTCTGCCCCAGCCCCTCTGCCCCTCTCTGCCCGCTGCTCACATGCTCTCTCTCTCTCTTAGATAAATACATACATACATACATACATAAAATCTTCTAAAAATATATTTCTCCAAGACCCTCCCTTCGGTTCTTTTGGGAATGTGCTCAGAAGTTTAATTGCTAGATCATGTAGTAACTCTATATTTAATTTTTCGAGGAGCTGCCATCTGTTTCTGCCAGTGGCTGCATTGCCGCCAGCAGTGTAGAAGGGTTCCAGTTTCTCCACATCCTCATCAACACTTTGTTGCTTTCTGTTTTTTTTAACAGCAGCCATCCTAAGGGTACCAGATGGTAGTGTAGTTTCATTTTGCCTTTCCCTAGTGGTTAGTAAAGTTGAGCATGCTTTTGGGTGTTTGTTGGCCATTTGTATATCTTTGGAGAAATGTCTATTCAAGTCCTCTGCCCACTTTTGAATCAGATTGTTTATTTTTCTGCTGTTAAGAGTTATCTGTATATATTCTGGATATGAACCCTTTATCAGATATATAATTTGCAAATATTTTCTACCGGTCTGAGGTTGCCGTTTTACTCTGTTGTTAGTGTCTTTTGATGCACACAATTTTTAAGTATTCAGAAAGTCCAATTTGTCTGTTTCTCCTTTTGTTACCTGTGCCTTTGGTGTCATACTCAAGAAGTCATTGCCAAACCCAGTGTTGTGAAGTTTTTGCCCTGTGTTTTCTTCGAAGAGTTTTATTGTTTTAGGTCTTACGTTTAGGTCCTTGGTCCATATCGAGATAATTTTTGTATTTGGTGTTAAGTAAGTGTCCAACTTCCTTCTTTTGCATGTAGATATCCAGTTTTCCCAGCACCATTTGTTGAAAAGAACGTCCTTTTCCCATTAAATGGTCCTGGCACCCTTGTCAAAAGTCATTTGACTGTGTATGCAACACTTTATTTCTGGGCTTTCTATTCTATCCCACTGGTCTGTCTTTATGCCAGTACCACACTGTTTTGATTACTGTGGGTTTGTAGTAAGTTTTGAATTCAAGAAGTGTGAGTCCTCCAGTTTTGTTCTTCTTTTTCAAGATTGTATTAGCTATTCAGGGTCCTTTGAGATTCAGTATGACTTTTAGGATGAGTTTTTTCTATTTCTGCAAATTATTCACTTTCATCAGAGACTTTAAAAAAAATGCTTCAGCTTTCCAGATGTTTTTAAAAATCCTCTTCACCCCCTCCTCCTCTGGAGACCCCCTTTTTGGAGCTCTCTGTCCTCTGTTTCAGTCAGGCCTGCTGCACAACTGTCACCCTGGGCTTCCCTCCAGGGCTCTCTGTTGGAGCTACTCTTTTCCAGATCCTGTGTCACTGAGAGAGCTCTCTAAAACATAAATGAGTTCGTATCCTTCCCCTGCTTGAATTCCTCCCGTGGCCTCTCGTGGCACCTGGAGTCTCAAAGTCTGGACCGTGGCTTACACGGCTCTGCCAGACCTAGCCCAGCCTGCCTCTCTGCACCGATCACTTCCCTTCTCTTGGTCACCTCCCGTACTGCGGCACTCGTAGGCCAGTTACCGAATGAAGAATTATGGTTTCTGACTAGCCAATTAGTTTGACCCTGCTTGCCTGTTCCTATGGCATCCTGCGCCCGTAAGACAATCCCCAATACTGTACTTACCTCTTTAATGTCTAACTCCCATGACTGTAAGCCCCACGAGGTGCATCTGACTTGTTCAGCAGCGTATCCCCCACACCTAGCACGGTGCCTGGCAGGTGGCAGACGCTCGTCAACTATCAGAGTGAACAAATGAACAAAGGGAGAAGCAGTGAGACATACGTGGCAGTGAACGGAGGCTACTCATCCAAGCCAGCGCTCTGTCTTTGAAGTCCCGTTGGGGGCAGGTGTCATTCTGGGCTTCTAAAGAGCCTGCTCTACGGTGACTGGCTGGTCGTCTTGTGCTTGGGAGAATGATATCATCAAGGATGGGCCTGGCCCCGCTGGGAGCCCCATGCCCAGGGAGGGGCCCTGCACCCACACGCAGAGCACGGCCCACACTCTAAGTGCGGACCACCCGATGAGCGTCCCTGCGACCGACAGAGAAAACACAACACTGGTTAGAGAGAGGAGTGTTCTCCCCTAGTCATCACGCGGTCTCAGGCAGCTCAACTCAGCAGCTATCTGCCAAGTCCCGAGTAGCAGCCCTTTGGTAGCTGCTGTGAGTCCCAGAGAGACATGAGACTTCTCACTTTTTCGAGGCTATTATCTACTCAATGAGATGAGTCTCACATGCTATTTAAAAATAACCGTTTTTAATATTAACATAGCAAAGTCAAGGAAATTAAAAACATAATGTTAGTAATTTGGTACCTTTCCCAATTTTTTCCTCCACGTGTAATTGTAATCATAGTGTATGTACTATTTTGATTTTACTGCTTCCATATAATGAAATATAAATACTTTAATAAAGTATCATAAGTAGTTTTATCTGTTGCTATCTACTTTTCCTAACAATCATTTAAAAAAATACTATAAGTGATGTAACTATTCTCTTGCTGTTCGACATCTATATAATTTCTGAAGTTTTCTAGAAGAAATAATGTTGTGCTGCAGATCTTCATTCATTTAGGGCATCTCAAACTTGGCTTCTTTAGATACCGGTTTCTGGAGACTCGCAAAGGAACTTGTCACTTGCTAGCTATTTTACTGTTTCTCTGATGAGATCACTTTTTCCATGGTGATGACGTCATACCTTTTCCACACTGCTCAGACCTCCACTTCCTTCCCATTTTCTCACTCTGTTTTGATGATCTTGCTTCCTATTCCATGAAGAAGCCAGGGACGCCTGGGTGGCTCAGTTGGTTAAGCGTCTGCCTTCAACTCAGGTCATGATCCCGGAGTCCCGGGATCAAGTCCCGCATTGGGCTCCTTGCTCAGTGGGGAGTCTGCTTCTCCCTCTGCCTGCTTCTCCCTCTGCCTGTTGCTCCCCCTGCTTGTGCTCTCTCTCTGATAAATAAATAAGATAAAATCTTAAAAAAAAAAAAAAGAAGCCAGACACCAGCTGGTGAAAGCTCATTTACCTTCTGTCTAAATAAGATTAGGTTCAGTGATAAGTAACAGAAAACCCCAAACAACAGTGGCCTAGATAGTGTTTATTTCTATCTCACGTGGAGTCCCCAGGTGGTCATTCCAGAGCTAGCATGGCCACCCATATGTCAGGGCCCACACGCCTGCCTGCTTACTCCAGCGGTACCTGGTCTAATGCCTGGTACATAATGTATTTTTGTAGGCAGGCCGGGCCCGACGATCCAGAGGGGGTCACCCAGGAGCAGCTGAGACGGTCATTGGCTTTGTGCAGGATAGAAATCAAGCACGAGGGGCACCTGGCTGGCTCAGTCAGAAGGGCATGCAACTCTTATCTCAGGGTTGTGGGTTTGAGCCCCATGTTGGGTGTAGAGATTACTAAAAAAAATAAACTTTAGAAAAACACAACAAAACAAAAAGAAATCAAACACGAGCCAGGAGGAAATGAAAGCAGAGTTTATTGAATAGCATATCACAGACGGAGTGTCTGGGAGACTTGGAAAGGGAAGGAGAGTGAGTCTCTCTGTTGCCTGGGGTCACGGGTTTATATTGGAATGGGATCCAGGGTGTGTGTTCCTTCAGGAATCCCGGGTAGCGTCCTCTTCAAGGCAAGCTCTTATTCAGGTGAATAATAGGTGTTATCTCATCAGTCACTGAAGGTGGGATATTGATGTCAGCGTCGGCTGAGGTTTGTTTGAAGCTGGTGTCCTGGAACATGTTTGGGATTCAGTTCTGCTTAGATGTTGTCAGGTGTTTGGGGGCCTAGATGAGAGTCAGAGAATGATTCACTTTCCTGCCTCGCGCTTAGAGTGGGAACAGAGCTCCTCGGTTGATTCAGATGCAAAATGAAATATAGAAAGTGAGTAAACAGGACCTAGCGAGAAACAGCAGGGCTGGAGCCTTTCTTTTTTTTCTTTTTTTTTTTAATAATAATTTTTTAATATTATGTTAGTCGCCATACGGTACATCCCTAGATTTTGATGTAAAGTTCCATGATTCATTACTTGCGTATAACACCCAGTGCACCATGCAATACGTGCCCTCCTTATTACCCGTCACCAGCCTCCCTTTCTAAAAACGGAGCCCCGCAGTTTCTCTATCTCAGATTCACAAGACTGTCTGTTGAGTGACTGAAAAGAGCATTCATTTACAGTAGGACATTTAAAAACTTTTGACATATGTATAAAGTGATTTCCTAGAAGGCAGCTGTATTCTCAGTGTTCCCACTGATATCCGAAGGGAGAAGTTTCACTGCATCCGACATGGCTGGTGTGGTTTCTTCATGGCCCATTTACTAAGCAAAAACAGGTGCCTCATTAAACTTACATTTGTGTTTTTATCACCAGGGAGAGTGAACATTTGTTTATTTTCTTGTTCTGTTTCCTCTTTTACACTTGGTTTTGTTTCTTTCCTTGTGCTTTATTTATGAATCCACAAGAGTTTTAAAAAATGTTAAGGATATTCTTTGCCATTTACTACAAATATTTGAATGCACATTCTTGTATCTACATATGTGTGTACACATACGTGTGTTGTGTATGTAATTCACATGTTCTAGCATCCGGTAAATACAGCGTGCAGTAGTGAAGGGCGGTCCTCAGGCACTCGAGCTACTGTGTTGGACATGCCTGGGTTGCAATCCCAGCTCTGCTCCCTTTAAGCTGAGGGATGTGCCCTTGTTCAAATTACTCCACTTTCCTAGGCTTAGCGTCCTCATCTGTACAATGATAATTATACTTAAAATGTATATGCATTTTGCAAACGCTGTATACAGTCAAGCATGTTGAGCTAATCTTCTGTGATTACACCTAGTACATGCCAAAGTTTAAAAACTTCTCCCCAGGGGCGCCTGGGTGGCACAGCGGTTAAGCATCTGCCTTCGGCTTAGGGCGTGATCCCGGTGTTATGGGATCGAGCCCCACAGGCTCCTCTGCTATGAGCCTGCTTCTTCCTCTCCCACTCCCCCTCCTTGTGTTCCCTCTCTTGCTGTCTGTCTCTATCTCTGTCGAATAAATAAATAAAATCTTAAAAAAAAAAAAAACTTCTCCCCATGCTGGAAGCTTGATAGACATTCAGTTATTTTTCTTTGAACTTTTCTATGGTTCAAGCTTTACTCAATATTGAATTGTCTTTCTGAATGAGTCCCAGGTGTTCCAACATTTGCAGAAGCCAGAGACCTGTGTGGACCTCTCAAGTCAGGAGGAGAATGAGCCTTGCCCTCAGTGGGCCTATGCTCTTGTTAGAGGGCAAACGCACTAAAAGGTGTGGGCCAGCAGAGTAGGATTATGGGGCAGGTCCAGCTGGGTGGGTGCCATGGGGGGGCATGCTAAGGTAGCCCTGCGCAAGTGATAAGATGGGGGAATCCGTGTTTCTAGAACACCTCAAGGGAGGGTGAGGCTTGGCATGAGGCTGGAAGGAATACTTGAATAAGCTTAGGGTAGGGGACCCAGACTCCACCCCTACCTTCAGGTCCTGTCTTGAATGAGAAGAGTTAATAGTTTGATGCCCTCTGAGGGGCCAGATCCTGGTTTCGGGCTTCATTGTGCTGGGTGATGGATGCAAAGCCGAAATACTGGGGAAACAGTCACTGTGGTCTTTCCTCTCCACTCTTGTCTTGCCATGCTGATTTAATTCAACTCCAGTTTGAAATCTAGTTTTTCTGTTTGAAGAATAGCTGCTTGAAGTGACAGGTTATAAATGGCCACAAATGTCCGAAAACCTTAGAAATACAGTTCTTCATTGCTCCAGGTCTTGGTTGCCCCACCTCTTGGAATCTGCTCTGAGGATATATTCCTTTTTATCAAACACAGACACTAAGATTTCTCCACCTCGCAACAATCAGGTCCTGAACAAGGGGTCCAAAAAGACCTTAGCTCTCTGGAATAAAAAGTATTTCCTTAGGACTTTTTGGGATTTCTGCTAACGGCTGGATCTGGAGATCTGGAAAGTTGACCAGTCCTTTGGGTTGTCCCCAGTTCAGCCTTCTTTATCCACTTGTCCTATGTTAGCACCCTCCTGACCTGTTTCATCAGGATTCCCATGGAATTCCTGCCAGAAGAGTGGTTGGCTTTCATTCTGAGCAGCCATTGCTCAGGGCCACCATCTTGGCCAGCAGGCTTCTCCCTGGCTGACCCCAGCTGGTATGGCCCTTTCCTGGGCCACGTCGGTGGAGAATCTGTATATGAGAGACCGTGGTGTTCCTCCCAGGTATCCTTAGCTCTGAGTCAAAGGGAGCAAACATGATGCCAATGAAGGCACCTGCCGTTGAGCCATGTGGCCCCTTCTGCAGAAACCAAACTGCAGGGCCCCAGGGCCCAAGGGCTCAGCAAGGTGGAAGCCTGTCTGCTCTCCAGGGCCAAGAAATGAGTCCTGTGGATGGGGAAGCTGGAAGCCTGGGAAGACCAGGAGGTCCAAGAGAGGCTGAGGGTACAAGACTGCAGCTATTTGGGTGGAATTGTGGTTGACTGGGTGTGAACAGGAAGTGGGGAGGGAGAGGCCACCAGCTAAGGGCAGCCGCAGCCCTCCCGCCATGGCTACACACCATTTGGGGTCTACACCTCACTCTACCTCAGACGAAGTGAGGGACTTGCCCAAAGCCACCCAGCTAACCACTCTGAGCTTGAGCTTTCTGTTTTGCAATGAGGACAATACTATCTGGTCAGCCTAGCACTAGGGCCATTCTGTGTTTCAGATGATAAAATAGAGTGTGGTCGTGTTAAAGAGGTGTACCTGTCAGTAATGTGTCCGTATGCCAACACTGTAGTGGTTTTTGTGCAGCTAATTTTAAAATTGAGGTAATGACAGAAAATGATGAGTGCAATAACTTTAAAAAATTTAAGGAATTGTGAGAACAAGTGAAATATAGTCCCTAATCACTAAAAATTGTGGTTTAAAACAAGCAGCAGGAAAGGTATTTATAATATATTAAGTTAAAAAAAGTTACTACCTATTTGTAAAGTAAGACCTCCTCATTTGTATTTAAAAAAATATGAAGACATAGTCACATGTCTATAGGAAAATATCTGGGGGTTGTGCAGCAAAATGTTAACCATTGTTTTTCACGTGGTATGAATAACATAATTATTTTCTTTTTGCTTAGCTGTACTTTTCCATTTTTCTACAATAAAATAAGTATAACTTTTAAAATAATTAAAAGGGTTTAAAAAAGTATTAAAAGAAGAACAAGTACAGCTGTTCAGATCATAGACTAAAAGTTCCAGGGGTGCCTGGGTGGCTCAGTCAAATAAGCATCCAACTCTTGATTTTGGTTCAGGTCTTGATCTCAGGGTCATGAGTTCAAGCCCCATGTTGGGCCCAGCCTGGAGCCTACTTAAAAAAAAACCCAGAAGTTCCAAACTCAGAGGGACATGACCAGCCGGTGGGAAGGAGCCTGGCTACCTGTTTGTGCCAAGGCCGAAGCTTTTCCCTTAGGAAAACTGAGCCACCCCGCTGCCCCTTAAGATTTTATTTTTAAATAATCTCCACGCCCAAAATGGGGCTCAAACCCACAACCCCAACATCAAGAGTTGCATGCTTCACTGACTGAGACAGCCAGGTGCCCCCTTTCAAGTAATATTTAAAAAAATCACCCTCGGGGAGGGTCATTATTCCGCCTACAACATAGAGTGATTGGATAGTCCCTCCATGTGTTTGGGGGGTGGGCAGAGTGATCACTGGGGGCTTCTCTGAAAAGATGACATTTGAGCTGAGATGTGAAGGGTAAGGTCCAGCCAGCCTTCCGAAGGGCCGAGGAAAGGGGAGAGAAAACAGCGAGGCTGGAAAGGGCCTGGTGTGTTTGAGGAACAGAAAGATCAGTATGGCTTCAGCAGGAAGCAGACCAGATTCCTGAGGATCAGCTTGACAAAACCCCATTTGCTGAAATGATCAAGTCACCAAAGTCTTGTTTCTAGTAATTACCTAGAAAGCTAAAGCATGCTATGTTACTGAGGGTAGTATCCAGAATTTTTAAAACAAATAGGTTTTATTATTTAGGGTGGTTTTAGGTTTACAGGAAAATTGAATAAAAGTATAGACTTCTGGGGCGCCTGGGTGGCACAGCGGTTAAGCGTCTGCCTTCGGCTCAGGGCGTGATCCCAGCGTTCTGGGATCGAGCCCCACATAGGGCTCCCTGCTCCTCTGGGAGCCTGCTTCTTCCTCTCCCACTCCCCCTGCTTGTGTTCCCTCTCTTGCTGGCTGTCTCTATCTCTGTTGAATAAATAAATAAAATCTTAAAAAAAAAAAAAAGTATAGACTTCCCATATTACTCCCCCCAGCCCCCAGTTTGCCCCATTATTAATATCTTGCATTAGTGTAGTACATTTGTTACTCTTGCCGCACTAATAGGGATACAGTATTATTAGCTAAAGGCCATAGTTTATATTAAGGGTCACTGTTCTACGGGTTTTGACTAATGCATAACGTCATATATCCACTATGATAGTATCATACAGAATAGTTTCACCGACCTGAAAAATCCCCTATTCATTCTTCCTTCCCTCCTTCTGAACCTCTGACAACCACTGACCTCTTTATTGTCTTCGGTTTTGCTTTTTCTGGAATGTCATGTAGTTGGAACCATAGCCTTTTCAGATTGGTTTCTTTCACTAGCAACATGTATTTAAGATGCTCCCATGTCTTTTCATGGCTGGATACCTTATTTCCTCCTATTGCTGAATAATATGGCCTAGTATGGGTATACTACAATTTGTGTATCCATTCACCTACTGAAGGACGGCTTGGTTGCTTCCAATTTGGGGCAGTTAAGAATAAAGCTGGTCTAAACATTCATGTGTAGGTTTGTATGGACACAAGTTTTCAACTCACTTGAGTTAAAATGTAGCTTCGGTGAATCAGGTTTTTTGGTCTAGTTCAGTCAAATGTCGTTTTGACACGTTTTACATCTAATATGCCTGAATAGCTTCTGTGCTCAAAATTCATGCAAAGCTCTCCTTGGATCAGGCTGGCCAAGAAATCAGTATGTTCGAGGAAAAGAGTCAATGGACTTAGGAGAACATGTACTGGAAGAAATACTTCCTATCTCTTGTAGAATTCTTTTTTGTTTTGTTTTGTTTTTTTGTTTTTTTAAAGATTTTATTTATTTATTTGACAGAGAGAGACAGCCAGCGAGAGAGGGAACACAAGCAGGGGGAGTGGGAGAGGAAGAAGCAGGCTCATAGCGGAGGAGCCTGACATGGGGCTCGATCCCACAACGCCGGGATCACGCCCTGAGCCGAAGGCAGACGCTTAACCGCTGTGCCACCCAGGCGCCCCTCTTGTAGAGGTCTGACATTTAAGACATGAGTCAGTCTGAAATTTGAATACGTAATTCCCAAAAGTCATGGACCCAAAGTACAGAAAATCCAAAATACAGTGAACTTGGGCTGGCCTCGGTGACATGGCAGTGGTGAAGCCAAAAATAAACTTAACATTCAAACTCAACTAAATCTAAATAAAAACTTTGGAAAAAACTCCTCAAAGACAACACAAATTGTTGTCGATTTTATGGAGTCACTAGGAACAAGGAGAAACAAGAGTCACGTATTTCAGGGGTCAGGAAAGGCTGAATCACCGAGACATGAAGGATGAGTAATTTCTGAATAAAAAACGTATTATTTGGTCTTATTCCTCAGAACCGAAGTTAATCATCCTGAGGTGCACATTTGGAGGTTATCCCATGTATTTGACTATTGTTGGTTGGGTAACACTTTTTGCAGTATGTGTTTCTGTTCAGATTAGTAATATAATGACCGGTCAAGTTGCAACCTAGGCCTGAGTTCCTTCATTGGTGAAAGGATGGAAACCTACATGGTTGAGCTCTAAGATGCTCTCTGGTACGGTAGTGCTCCAAGGCTAGAATACTGTGGGTCAATAGACTCTGATTACCTCAAATGTTTAGGACATGGGATATTCTGCTCAACTCCACTTTTTAAAAAAATTTTATTTATTTATTTTAGAGAGAGGGAGAGCAAGTATGAGTTGGGGGAGGGACAGAGGGCAAGGAGAATCCTTAAGCAGACACCCCACCAAGCAGAGTCCAATGCGGGGCTCGATCCCAGGACACTGAGATCACGACCTGAGCCAAAATCAAGAGTCACACGCTTAACCAGCTGAGCCACCCAGGCGCCCCCAATTCCACTTTCTGATCAATTGATAATTAACCCTGATTCATTTGTTCAAAATGTGTTAGAATTTATAAACCCACTTTTGCCTTGGTGAATCCAAATCCAGAGAACAGAAGGGAAATTTTGGGGGGGATTCTTCTGATTTAGGCACTGGGGTTTCAGAAATAGAGGTGGAGAGGATGGAAGATATTAAAGAAGAATGAGTGCACTGAGGCTAGGTTCTACCTTAGAAAAAGTTATTCTCATTAACATTACCTATTTTCTGTTAATTTGCAAATTCTTGGCTTTCGCTAAATTGTCGTGCGAAAAACCGAGTGCGTGGACTATGTGGATTACTGGAGTATGGGATGAGGCATGCAGTTGAGGTTTCCCAGGTAGCAGCTGTGGAAGTGCGTCCCAGACATCACTTCTGCGGGGATGTGGCTGTTTAGGAATCTTCACAGTTACGTATTGTCCCGAGACTTGGAGATTTATTCTCCTTCGAGTATCTGGTTGGCCTAGTGGGTGCACTAGAAGGATAATAGTTAGAGATTAAAGGCCTTCAAAATTGTATTTTGGTGGGGATGTGACACGAAGGGGGTCAGAGGCTGGTGGAAGTTTTTATGGATTGGGCTCGAACTTCCCACCCACGGGGAGCAAGAGGGAATACAAGTCAGGCAGGGCAGTGACTTTGGACATTTCCCTGCTTGACCTACTTTGGATTCCTGGCTTAGTTCTGTTATGTGCTTTGACAGTGGTGGTAGTCCGTGGGGTGTTTGATCTGGCTGGCTTTCTTGGCTCTGCTGGCTGGACTGCCGGGGTTTGGAGAACCACTCTCTTGTTCCCTTGCTCCCCCATTTGAGGACTGACTTCCAGTTTTAGGTGTAACCACTTCCTGGCCCTCGTTCTTTTCCAGGCCCGTGCGGTGTCTTGGGCATAGGATGCACCAGGAGGAGGACTTCTGAGTCTGTATTTCTGGACACTGATTTGGGCTCCTTCGGCAGCACATATGCTAAAATGGAATGATGCATCACCGCTTCTATGCTGTGATATAGGCAGGCACGCCCCTCTCAGGGGTAAACTGTAGAACTTCAGCTTGTTTTTGGTAACCGGAAAAGTGTTAGCACTAACGTTAGCAGTGCCCTCGGGGGTGGTCTAATGTTCCTCATGGATTAAAACACTTACCTTCAGTTCTTAGATTTTTCTCTCCCAGTGGATTTGTAAATCAGATTTCTCACGTCCCTGAGGGTGTGTTTGTGTGTATGTGTGTGTGTGTGTTTGAGAGAGAGAGAGGCAGAGGGAGAGAGAGGGAGAGAGAGAGAGAGAAGGAAGGAGGGAGAGTGAGATTTAGATCATGTCGAAGGTTACATGGGTGATGTTGAGCATTAGCCAACTTTCTGAACATGAATATCTCCTAAATCTTATGCCTTCTACGTTAAATTTAGAGGAATAACCGTCTTTCACAGAGTGATGGTCTCACCACACGTGACAGAAATTAATCTGTAGTAAGATGTGAAGTTGTTTTTTTGCTATATGTTCAATTTTGTTATATTCCACTTTATGGACCTGTCACAGTTGGCTTATCCATGGGTCTGTTGACGGATATTTGAGTTCTTTACAGTTTTCAGCTGTTCAACAAAGCTGTTGTGAACATTCACGTACAAGTCTTTGTATGGTGATTTTCTGATCCCATGTATACAATGAAGTTGACCTTCTACTGTAAGGAAGAGCTTTCTCTCCTTCCTCTCTCTCTCTGTTAATATGTACATGTGGATTCTTATTTTAGTCAATGGATTATAATATGCTACCATCATGATTTACCTTGATGCTCCAATTTTTCTAGATTTGGATAGCAAGGAGCCTCTCTAAACTGGATTGTGTGTCCTAGAGCCCGTGTCCTTTGGATATAGTCCCATTGTTCTTTGAGCACTCCTTGCTTTCTGGGACAAGATGTGACAGGTTTAATAGCTAATTTCTCTGCCCCGGTCCTGGAATCTGCCGTTTCTCCAAAGAGCCCTGGTTCCTTTTAGTAGAGAATCGAATTGAGAGACCAGTATTTGTGCTCTGGGTGTGCTATTTGCTACCTGTGGAATTCCTTGTTTCTAGGCTTTCTCAGCAGAGTGCGAGAACATACGTATGCATAATGATACCTCCAATTCCATTCCCCCACTTGCTGTGTTTTATCCAGTAGATAAAAATTTTGCTTTGCAGCATTTGCCAATTTCCATGGTGTAAGAACTCCCTCCGCGGCCAGTTCCAAACCACCAATGTGACATTACTGAGTGGGGAGCTAGGAAGATGTACGCAGAATTGGTCCTCACTGGGGTGAGCCAGCTCTGGTGGGTCACTTGCTCCCTTACCTAAGGGAAACCTGGCTCCCATTATTCATAGTATATATGCTCGTTTACCCAGGACCTAAGACACTAGAAAGTAGTTTCAGAATTGCTAACCAATACCATTGTGAGAACCAAGCTAGAGTTTCATGTACCTACTTCTTTTGGCCTTAGGCTGAGAGCACATTTTCAGAATAAGGTGTACAAAAGCTGTTCGGGTTGGTTGTACCTCCCACTCCTTCCGCGTGGTGATTTTATTCATTGAAATGAGGTTAGGTTCGTGTCTTTTTCTTTGTGTTCCCCTCTAGAGGTTTCTCCCTTCCTCACGTTTCCAGAATTTTCCACTGTGTAAAATGTTAACAAATTTCAAAAGTGAGAACAACTTAAAAAGTTGGGCCTATAGAAGCATCACCTTCCCCCACTCCTTCTATCCCAATTCCATGCCTCTCTTGTCCATTCTGATCCCATTTACCCCGTAAGTGACTAATTTCATTAATTTCTGGTTTATTTTTTCTGTTTCTTTTTGTACAAATGAGCAGATAAAATATATTTTTTCATTTTCTTTTCTTTCTTAATGGAAAAGGCAGTATTCTATACAGAATGGCCACAGAATCTGGAAACGGTGTGCTATTGTTTTATTTTTTATAACTGAGAATCCTTGCTTACTTCTGGGGCATGTTAATGACAGTTTTATTCCATGAAAGTCAGAACCATGAGTCCCTCGAAATGTAAAGGTGCGTGTGCGGAGGTTGACAGAAATGCTGTATTAATAAGCCACGTCCATAGCAGTTTTGCATGACGCATTGAACTATGTATTGCCAATCAAGGACAACACGTTCAACTTATCATATGATGTCATTGAACACTTTGTAATGTAATAGCAATGAATCATTTATTAAATATTTGTCTGTGTGTCCAGGCTTGTGACCACTCTGCAGCTACCCTCTTGCCCTTTGCTCTCTTCACTTTAAAAAATATAGACTGGAATCCAACCTGTATCAGTTCTTAGAGATAATTCTCATTTTTTTGGAAAGATTTTATCTATTTATTTGAGAGAGAGAATGAGAGAGAGAGAGAGAGAGAGAGAGCATGAGTGGGGGGAGGAGTAGAGGGAGAGGGAGAAGCAGACTCCTTGCTGAGCAGGGATCCCGATGTGGGGCTCCATCCCAGGACCCTGGGATCATGACCTGAGCTGAAGGCAGATGCTTAACCGACTGAGCCACCCAGGCGCCCCAATTCTCATTCCTTTTTATAGGTGCAGGGAACTTGACCACATGGATGGACCACAGTTTATCAGCCACTCTCCTGTGTATGAACATTTAGGTTGTTTACAAAATTTTGTAATTGCAGATGGCACGTCAGTGAAGATCCTGTGCATAAGTGCTTTGTTTTTGTTGGAGGTGTATTTTCAGGGTAAATTCCTAGAAGTGCGATAGCCGGATTAAAAGGTAAACACACACATGGGGTGCCTGGGTGGCACAGCGGTTAAGCGTCTGCCTTCGGCTCAGGGCGTGATCCCGGCGTTCTGGGATCGAGCCTCACATCAGGCTCTTCTGCTATGAGCCTGCTTCTTCCTCTCCCACTCCCCCTGCTTGTGTTCCCTCTCTCGCTGGCTGTCTCTCTCTCTGTAGAATAAATAAATAAAATCTTTAAAAAAAAAAAAAAAGGTAAACACACACATAGTTCGGTTAGATGTTGCTGAATTCCCTCTCCTAGAGTTTGAACCGATTTTCGTTCTCACCAGCAATGTGTGAAGAGTGGCTGTTCCCGCAGTCTTGTCACCTAAATGTGTTTCCTGCTTATTAGTTTTGCCATTCTGATGGGTGAGGTTGTTTTCATTTCCATTTCTCTTTTTTATAGCTGAGGTTGTGTATTTTTTAAAGATAGTTAAGGAACACATACCCATGGAGTAAATCATCTGTTCCATATTTCTTGCCCATTTTCTGGTTCCTTTTCCATCTATTTTATTTTCTTTTAAAAGATTTATTTATTTATTTTAGAGAGAGAGAGAGAGCACAAGAGGGAGGGGCAGACGGAGAGGGAGTGAGAACCTCAAGCACACTCCACGCCGAGTGTGGAGCCCCACACGGGGCTCAATCCTGCCACCCTGAGATCACGACCTGGGCTGAAACCAAGAGTCGGACGCTTAACCAGCTCCCCCACCCAGGCGCCCCATCCTTTTCCATCAGTTTTAAAGAATTATTTATATGTGAGGGATATTAGCCCTTCAGCTGTTATTTTATTATAGGTGTTTTCCCTTACTTTGTCCATTTTATGTTGTCTATTTTTTTTTTTTTGCTATGAAAAAGTTTATTTTTAGGTGGTCACATGTATGAATTTTTTCTTTCAGTGCACTTGGATTTTAAGTCACAGTTAGAAAACCTTTTGGAATGTTTACTTCTAGTACTTGCAGGTCTCATGTTTTTACCTTGAGATCTCTGATCCGTTTTGAATTTATCGTTGTGTACAGTATGGGGTTTGAATCTATTTTTATCATTTTCTAAATGGCTAACAGTTGTCCCAGCACCACTTATGAAAAAGTCCATTTTTGCCCCAGTGATGTGAGAGGCTACCTTTAGCATATATTAAATTTCCATGTGTACTTGCATCTATTTCTGGACTTTATATTCTATTCCACTGGTCTGTCGGACTATTTCTGCACCAGCCCTGCAGTGAGTTAATTATGGAGGCTTTATAATATGTTTAAATGTCTGGTAGGGCAGGCTTCCCTTCAGAACTTTTCCTTCTCAGTATTTTCCTGGCCATCTTTGCAGTTTTATGATTTCCATATGAAATTTGTTTAACCACATAAGAAAAAAACTTGTTGGTATTTTCATTGGGATAGCGTTACAATTATAAATTAACTCAGAACTGACATGTTTAGGACCATGAGTCATCCCCTCCAAGAACAAAGAATATCTTTCCATGTGTATTATATCATCTGCAAGTAGAGATGTATTCTTTCACCGTTCTGGAGGCCAAATGTCTAAAATCAGCATCACTAAGGAGAAATCAAGGTGTCAGCAGAGCCATACTCCCTCAGGAGGTTGTAGGGAAGAAGCTGTTCCTTTTCCTTCCCAGGTTCTGGCGACTGCTGGCATTTCTTGACTTGTGACACATCACTTCAGTCTTGCCTCGTGGTCACATGGCTTTTCCTCCCTGGTGTCAAATCTCCCTCTGCTCCTTCTTGTAAGAACATCTGTGATTGCACTTGGGACCCACCCAAATATTCCGGGATAATCTTCCTATTTCCAATATTCTTAATGTAATCATATCAACAAAGACTTGTTTTCCATGTAAGATAAAAGTTCATGGAGTCGAGGGATTAAGACCTGGGTATCTTTGGGGTCTGTTATTGAGCCTACCACAGGCATTGATGGAGAAAAATCATGATTTTTCTGTTTAGATTTATTACAGTGTTTTATTAGGTTAATAAATTTCCTAATATTAAACCAATTTTGCTTTTCTGGAATAAATCCCATTTAGTCATGTTACATTCTCTTCTGAATGTGACATTGATTATTTTTACTAATATTTTATAAAGATGTATTTATTTATGAAAGAGAGAGAGACACACATGGCGGGGGGGGGGGGGAGTTGGGAAGGGGTGAGGCAGAGGGAGAGAGAGAATCTCAAGCCGACTCCCCACTGAGCGCGGAGCCCACTGACAGGGGCCCGATCCCACGATCCTGAGATTTTGACCTGAGCCAAAACCAAGACTTGGATGCCCAACTGACGGAGCCACCCAGGTGCCCTATTTTTGCTAATATTTTATTTGGAACATTTTTATTAATATTTATAAGTGATATTATTGATCTGTAACTTTCTTTTTTGTACTCCATCGAGTTTAAGTGTCGTGTTATACTTGCTTTACGAGGTAAATTAGGACATTTCCTTTCATTTCCAATCAATTTTGGACCTTAGGAATCCTTTTTTTTTTCCCCTGAGGATTTGGTGGAGTTCCATTCCCCTGTGAAAACATCCAGTTCTCTTGCTTTTTTCTGCTACTTGATTACTTTCTGTTTCTTCTATGGAAATCGGCCTGTTTAAACTTTCTATCTCAAATGGGGTCAATTTTGCTAAATTGTATTTTCAGAATAGGCTAATTTATGCTTTTAAAAAAAATGTCTTCTAAGTTTGCAGTCTAAAAAAGTCTCTTACCTCAATATTTAAAAAAATATATATTCTGTATTTTCTTCTTACATGTTTATGATTTCCATGCCTAGACCTTTACTTAATCAGTTATTTATTTTAGACTATGATGTTAGAAAGGGCTCTATATTTAGTTTTTGGCAAAATGGACAGTCATTGTCACAATAACATTTATTGAATAAGCCATCCTTTGCTTTCTGGTTTCAAATGCTTCCTTTATCATATATAAAATTCCCTGTGGACCTAAAACCATTTCTGAACTGTTGTTTGTGTTTTATTTACCTGATTATCAATTCTCAATGTCAGTACCACACTGAAAAATTTTTTTTTTACTTTATACTGTTTTTTATATGGTAGGGTAAGTTCTTACTCATTACTTATCTTTTTGACATGTTCTGGGCTATTTTCTTTTTTAAAAAATATTTTATTTATTTATTTATTTATTTATTTATTTATTTATTTATTTGATAGAGAGAGACACAGCAAGAGAGGGAACACAAGCACAGGGAGTGGGAGAGGAAGAAGCAGGCTCCCCGCTGAGCAGGGAGCCTGACCTGGGGCTCAATCCCAGGACCCTGGGATCTTGACCTGAGCCCAAGGCAGATGCTTAAGGACTGAGCCACCCAGGCGCCGCTGGGCTATTTTCATTCACCTACTCTTTTTAGGTGGGCTTTGGAATGAAGTTAAATTTAAAAAGAAACCCCATTAAGAGCTTGATTTTAATTGAAATTATTTTAACTTTATAGATTTATTGGGGAGAACTGAATCTTTCCAATATTAGATTTTTCCATTTTGGACTAGGATATGTTTCTAGACGTATTGTGAATTTTGTCTGTATTTTTTGGTAATGTTTTATAGTTTTCCTTCAAAAAGGCTTATTCCTAGGTACTTTATATGTCTTGTTGGCATTGTGAATAGGACTTTGTGTTTTAAGTTAAGTTCTTAAGTGGTTATTGTTGACATATATGAAGCCAATGCTTTAAAAAAAAAGTAATTCAGTTCCTAGCTTTTTGCTTGATAAAAGATCTGGTTTTCCAAGTAGATGCTTGTATCATCTAGAAATAATGGCAGTTTCTGATATTTTTGCCTGTCTGGAGTGAGAAGGTGGGAAGGGTGTTACGCTGGAGGTGAAGGATATTTACAGGACTTTAGAACTGTGCATAACCTTTTTTTCTTTCAATTTTCACGGTGGAAGCTCTGATAGTGCCTAGGGACAGTTGCCTGTCGCTGTGCTGGTCTTCGTGTCCTTGCTAGGAGCTTGCTGCTGGGTGGGGTCCTCGCCAGTTGCGGCTTTGGCACAAAAGTCAGAATTAGCTGCTCTGCTTGCACGGAGAGCAGGGCAGGGCACTGGCCGCGTTCCCGTGGCCTCCAAACACCCTGCTGATTTTCCATGCTTGCTTCAGTTTCAGCCCTTGCTGATTTGAGCTTGAGGGTTTCTAGGCCTTTGCTGGGAAAGTTTGTGGAAATTCTGTTTTGCATGGGTGGGAACACTGGCTTCCGTCCTCTGTCCATCTAGCCCCATTCACTTTTTAAATAACAGAAATTCCTACAACTCTCCAGCTTCCTCTTTGGGCTTCCCTACTTTCTATTGTTGTTATGGATCATTTGTTATTTTAGTGGGGCTGGAGGTGAACACATGGGAGAGAAACAAAAGACCTCGAAAACCAAAGAAAAAAAAAAAAAAGCCCTTGGCCACCTTTAAGGGATGGAGGTAGGGAGAAAGACTTCAGCTTATAAAAGCAATTTTATAGAAAATTTAGAAAATACAGAAATAGTAAGAAGTGAATTGCTTTCCTTTTTTTTTTTTTTTAAGATTTTATTTATTTATTTGAGAGAAGGAAAGAGAGTGCGGGGAGGGGCAGAGGGAGAGGTAGAGAGAGAATCTCGAGCAGATTCCCTGCTGAGTGCGGAGCCCAACTTGGGGCTCGATCCCACAATCCCGAGATCATGACCTGAGCCAAAACCAAGAGTCGGATGCTTAACCATCTGAGCCAGCCAAGTGCCCCAGAAGAGAATTGCTTTGAACATTTTGGTGCACATCCTTCCAATCTTTTTTTCCCCCCTGATACAAAGGTTTGGCATTGCACAGGAAGTACTCTGTGGGCTTGCAGAGCACAGCTGGAGTGGGAACTGGGGCGGGGTTCATTCTTGGCTTCAGAGTCCCCTGTTATGGCTTAAGAGAGGGCTTAAAGACACAACCATGATATGATTTTGACTTTAGGTTTCAGGAACACATGGCTGAAAATGGCAGTTTCCATATCCCATGCTGAAGTCTCTCTGACACCTTTCCAGCTGCTTTTTCCGATGATGACATACTAATTTTTGAATAACTCACAGGCTACGTTTATTTCACTGTTGTCCGCTTTCAAGGAAGAAGTTCACACAGGTCCAAATACATACGCTTTTTTGTTCGTGTGGCCTGGTCTTGAGAAATTTGAATGTGTCTCCCTTCATTCCTTTACTTCATGAAGCACTTGACAAACTCAAACCATAGTTTCTCATTTGATCCTTGCAATAATCCCCATTTTACAGCCTTGTAAATTCACGCGAAGGGAGACTGAGCTCTTACTTCAAGGTCAGATAGCCGGTGCAGTAGAATTTGGACTCAAACCCAAGTGAGGCATGAAAGCCTGGGTATGCCACGTAGAATTGCCGGGTGGGGCAGGGCGCCTGGTTGGCTCAGCCCAAGGAGCCCCTGACTCTGGACCTGGGGGTTGTAAGTTGGAGCCCCATGTTGGGTGTAGAGATTACTTAAAAATAAAATCTTTAGAATTGCCGGAAAGTGGACTGACAGAAAGTTAGCTACGGTTCTTGTCCTCCAGGAAGAGAAGCTGTGTGGTTGAGTGGCTTACAAATATAGACTTTGAGCCTTGGTTTCTTGTCGTATAAATGAAGATAACAATGATACCCGTGTCATAGGACTGTTATAAGGATTAAACAGGACATTCCATGCATAACAATTGATATGCTCTTTGGAATACAGAAAGCATTGAATGTATATTAGACCTAATTTTTAATATTAATTAACAATAATTAATCCATATTTGCTGAAAAGGTGAGTTCGAACCATTTGGTTTTACCTCTTTGGGTAAAAGAAATAGGAAAGAAAGTAGGAAAGCAAGGTTCAGGTTGAGAGCATAGGGAGGGAACAGGAATGCCTTGGTCTGTAGCCCACGTCTACCGTTGCTGTAGAGCTCTTAATGAATGACAGAGATTTGGATAGTATTTGTTGGTTAAGGGTTAACATCTTTCACTGTGGTTGGAGGTAGTGATCAAGAGGCCCTCACTTCTTAGGTTCTTATTTTCTCCAGCTGTAAAACATGGAAATAGCTCCTGCCTCGCTGTGTTTATGGAACGTGCGGTGGACCTAGAATGCAAAGTGCGGCAGGCCATGCGTCATGCACCCAGGTGGCCAACAAATGCAGCCTTTGTACTTAACGCAAGGCCAGCGGCCCCGCCCCCTTCTAGTGAGGCTCTCTCGGGGCTCCCAGAAGGCATTAACGCCAATTTGCATTTTTTACTCAAAGAGGTTTCAAAATGAAGCTCAAACCACGGAGTCTTTCTCTGCCCTCTTCTCCATGCCCGTTTCCAGCAGGGGTTCTCCCGCCTCCTGCGTCTGCATGTTCTCTAGTTTCACGTGCATGCGTCCTGCTTTCCTCCGTGTTTAGCTCCTCCGCACAAGAACCCTCATTGTTCTCTTGTCTTTCATCATTTCTGTGGCAGCAGCTCTCAAACGCATAAAGACACTTGGAAGGAATGTAGAACAACGGAGGTTCCCCAAGCCCAGAACCGGCAGGTCTGGGTGGGAACTGGGGGTCTGCCTGGGTGTTTCTGGCACAGGTGGTCCTTGGAGCCCCCCTCTAGAGGAACTGTGTGTAGCAGACCCCAGGATAGGATGGACGTGAGACGCAGCGTAGAACCAGACTTGGGGACACTGTGGCCGCAGCGCCTGTAACTCGGATGGCAGCTTTGGCGGTGGCAGGTGCTCTGCTTCCCCTCTGCCTTCATACCTTCTGCCCAGAGGCCACATGGGGGAAAAGCAGCCTGGAAACAAGTTCTCAGAGGCCCCTACAGCGTGGGGCTCAGTATGGGGGGAGACGGAGTGGAGTATGTGCCTGGACTGAATGAGTGACATCAGACCTGAGTGTGTTAGATCTGGGGTGGGGAGCTGGTGGGCAGTGGAGTTACCCTCCACCAGGCAGCCCACAGAGATTTCCTCCTTCTGTGAACCCATAGCCCCACCTGGTCTGGACTGCCTGCCGCCATGCTCACGAGACTGTTAGTACTGTTCTTTGGTTCACATGTCTGCTGATGTGGCGCACATGTGCTCACTGCTGGATCTGACGAATTTTTTGTCTTAAAAAAATTGAAATGTCTTTGTGGTTAAAGTACTGACCCACTGATTGGAACTTGAAGGCTGTTTACCTCTTTATAATTTGAGCATTATGAAACCTTGCATTCTGGGTCTTGGGGAGGTTTGTTGGGTGCTTGGTTCTGCTCTCCCTTCTTTTTCATCTCCCTGCTTCACCCAGGAGTCCAAGGCCGGGTCCACTTCTAAGGCTTAGCTTCCTCTATTCTTTCTACTGACTGCCTCCAGCCCATTCTCCCTCTGAATCCTAATTCATTTTTTTGGCCTTTTAATTTTATTGAGGAGTAATTTACATAAGGTAAAAAGCGCAGGTCAGTGAGTTTTGAAAACTGCATACATCTGTACAGCCCACACCTCCTACAGGTTGATCTTGATAGGAACGTGGGTCACATGGATGTATGCTTTTCCATCGTTCAGGAAATTCCCTGAGGGGCCCTTCCCACTCCAGCCTCAGTTTCTCCTCTGGCTCAGGCAATCGCTGTTATTTATTTATTATTTTTTTTATTATTTTTTTTTTAGATTTTATTTATTTATGTGACAGAGAGACAGCCAGCAAGAGAGGGAACACAAGCAGGGGGAGTGGAGAGGAAGAAGCAGGCTCATAGCGGAGGAGCCTGATGTGGGGCTCGATCCCAGAACGCCAGGATCACGCCCTGAGCCGAAGGCAGACGCCTTAACGACTGCGCTACCCAGGCGCCTCTGTTATTTATTTTTCACATGGAAATAAGTCCTAGCACTGCCTGCCTGTCCTAGAATGTCGTGCGAATGACATTACACAGTAAATTCTTTTTGTGTCTGGCATCTTTCACTGGCATAAGGTTGAGATCCATCCATGTGGTTTCATGGGTCAGTGGTTCTGTCTTTTTATTGCTGAGTAGTATCGCATTGTATGAATACATCACAAATTGTTTGCCATTCATCAGTTGTTAGACATTTGGGCTGTTTCCAGTTTCGGGTTATTGTGTCTAATACTCCTATGACGATTCTCGTGCAAGTCTTTTTGTGGACATATGTTTTCATTTTGCTTGGGTAAATGCTTAGGGGAGGAACTTGGGGGTATGTGTGTATTTATCTTTTTGAGAAATTGCCATTTTTCAAAATGTACCATTTTTACACTCCCATCAGCAATGCATGAGATTTCTTGTAGTTCAGCATTCCTGCCTACATTCAATGTTGACTTTTTAATTTTAGCTGTTTTAGTGGGCATAGGCATGAAGTAGATATTACTGTGACTTTAATTTGAATTTCCAGGTGAATGTAAAGCAATTTTTCATGAACATTTTTTGTTGGCCCATTTCTGTGTCACTGTGTTCCACTATTTTTATTTCCTTCCTTCTACTTACTACAGATTTCGTTCGTTCTTTTTTCCTAGTTCCATTAAGTGAGGGCTTAGATCATTAATTTTAAAAACTTTTTTCTCATATAAGCATTTAGAGCTCTGAGTTTCCCTTAAAGCACTATTGTGCTGCATCTTACAAATGTTGATGTATCATTTTCTTCACTATCAGTTGGTTTGAAATATCTTCTGATTTCTCGTGTGAATCCCGGTCATTCTAAAAGACTCAATTTAAATCTTATTTCTTCTCTTTCCTGATGACCCAAGCCTAATCTTTCTTCTCTACCTCATTCATTATACATTTTCTCTTTATCGTCTTGTATATCGCTTTAGTCTCTGTTTTCCTTGTGCATGCACGTTTGTTTTATTGTAATTGTCTTTTACTGACTCCCTAAATGAACAACAGGATCCTTGATTGCAAGAACTCTGATGAGGGCTTTGTAACCTTGTTAGTATCTTGGCTGTAGTTGGCATACGATTAGCAGACATTTCTCAAGCACCATTAATGTGGAAGCTGCTGTGGGTGATAAAAGTTGGGTGAAGCAGAGGTAAGACTTAAGTGAAGAGGAGGAAATGCCATTCCCACTGTGGAGGGGGGAGGTATGTGCAAAAGTCCTGGGGTAGAAATACAAATTGTTCATTTGGAGGTCAGGGAAGAGTCCAGTGTGGGAAAAGCTGGGGGAGAGAAGTCAGGCGTATTGTGTAAATGGCTCTGTTTACCAAGCTGAAGATATTGGGGTTATGGGGTTATCACTGCTGATGGCAGATCTGTGATGCCATCCTGGCCTTGCCTACAGAATTTTACCGTAGACTTTTGTTGTGCATCATATGAAGCTAGATGGTTTGGTTGTGTGTGGGCGGGGGAGAGTGCCCCAGACTGGGAAGAAGAAGCTGCAGGAACTTGCCGAAGAGTTGGGACAGCAAGGTTCCTCACGTGGTGGAGACCGAACAGCAAATTCAGAAGCTGGGCGCTCTGAGAACCCAGGGGGGGAGGCGTCTGGGCTACTCAGTTGAAGCTCCCAGAAAACTTAGGGGTTGAGGCACTAGATTTGGATTCCGGAGAGGATAATGTAAACATCGTCCTAGAGTTGCCGCTGAGCGCTGCATTGCAGGTGACCGTAAGAAACCTAGGTGGCTGAGACAAGTGTGTATGGAGGGGTGGGGGAGAGAAATGAAGCTTTGGTAGAGGCTATTTCTTTAGGCTTCTCGAGGCCTAAATCTATGATGAAACAACAGCCAGAACTCGTAGAGTTAAAGGCATTTCTTACTTCGATTTAGTTATATGCCCATGTGTAAAATTGACTATTCCGATAATAATCCATCTTTAAAAATGCAGTGTGTTATGGCCAGTTTTTTTTTTAAAAGATTTTATTTATTTATTTGACAGAGAGGGACAGCCAGTGAGAGAGGGAACACAGGCAGGGGGAGTGGGAGAGGAAGAAGCAGGCTCCCAGCAGAGGAGACCCCAGGACTCTGGGATCACGCCCTGAGCCGAAGGCAGACGCTTAACGACTGAACCACCCAGGCACCTGGCCAGTTGGGTTTCTGAATGCCATGTTAAAATCAGCCTTGAGCCTTGGTCCTGCTGGATCTCTCTGGGACCCTCTCTGCTAGGCCGGGCTGTGTAAGTGGCAGCAAATGGAAGAGAGAAATTCTGCTTCTCTGGTTCCCTGGGGCTGAGGAGAGAAGTGTCTTCAGGAGTCCCCTAGTCACCACCAGTGGCAGAGTGGTACCCCCCTCAGCTGACTGGGGGCTGGGAAGGGATGGCCACCTGGGCTGGGCTGGGGATGGGTGAGTTCAGAGTTCCCCAGGGCACACCCCGGGGCAGCCTAACTAACCTCGGAAGATCTAGGGACTGGAGTCTGTGTCGGCAACCTATTGTATGCATTTGGAGGTAGAAGCCAGAGAACCGGCCTCATTAGGGGCACTTTAGGGGATATTTTTTAACTCCTGACTGGTTGGTTTAAGGGGTTGAGGGACTTTGATTTTAAAAACGTACTGCCTCTGAGGCTACTGCTTTGGGGACTTAGGTCATTTCTTCCAACCTCAGAGTGCACAGTAGCATAAAATAGGTGTAAATTGTTAATGTAAAATGAAAAAAACCACATTCCAATTGGGGCCAGCCAATGACCATGGATGGATCATGCTGGTTCCCCTTCATGTTTCCCAGTGGGAAGGGGGGGACCCTCTCCGCTCCTGGGGCCTGGTTCCAGGCTCAGAGCTGCTTGCCCTTTGCAGGGATACCCTCAACCCCTGACCCTGAGACCAGCCTTCTTGGTTGTGGCAAGAGGCATCCGCGTCAAGCTCTGTGACAAGTTTAAGGACAAAGGAAAATTGTGTAGCCCTGGTTCTGGTTCTGGGTGGGGGCCCAGAGAGGGACAGAGTCCAGCCAGCTCCCTCATCCATGTGTTCACTCTGTCCCTTCGCTTCCTGTTTCGTGGCCCTTCCGTTTCATAACTATGACAATTCTTCCATAGCTGCACACACACGTACTTCTTCTATCTTGTTCTCTTTGGTCGCAAATGTCTTGGAGGTGAAGTGCTTCAGAAACTTCCCACTGCTGGCTTCCACCCCTGTGCTCTGCCCTGCACGCTTCAGGCCCTGGGGCTGCCGTTATCCCTGTCCCAGCTCTGACGCAGTGTCTTCTCACCAGAGCTCAGACATCCTCAGCACTGCGGGCTACGACTGCATCATCCAGCACCTGAACAACGGCCGCAAGAACTGCAAGGAGTTTGAAGACTTTTTGAAAGAGAGGTAGGCGCTCTTCTTCCTACAAGATGGAGGCGGAGACAGGACACTCCCTCTCACAGGAGCCATTTACTACTTTCTGCTTGTGTCAGGGGTCCCCAGGCCCTCTACTCTAGGTTACAGGGTGAGACCCAAGAAGTAACGCTATTTCTGTCCTGAAGCTCTTAGAAATCCTTGTGACAGATGGGATTTGTGAATGAAACAGCAAACAAAGTATCATAAAACACGAAGTGAGGGGATAGGCATAACACTAGAAACCTCATGGGAGAGGGAGGTCGTGGAAGACTAATCGATAAAGGGGGGCAGACAGGACCTTTGAGGGGCCCTTGGAAGGTGGGGTGCATTGGATAGGTGGGGGTAGCCAGGTGTCCGTGGGAGAACAGCAAGCTTGCAGGTGGCGATGAGCATGACTTACCTGATTCAGAGACTGGGCAGCGGGGGCCACAGAGCCGTGAGAAAGATGGGGGCGGCACACAGCCTTCCAGAAGGCAGGGGGCTTGGTGTTCAGGGTGGGCCATGCCAGTTTAGAGGATTTTTCCTTTCCTTTCCTTTTTCCTTTCCTTTCCTTTCCTTTCCTTTCCTTTCCTTTCCTTTCCTTTCCTTTCCTTTCCTTTCCTTTCCTTTTTTTAATGGATAGGATTTTTTTTTTTATTCCATACTTAATGGGGTAAGTTAGTTTTGTGGAAAATCTTATCCCACCAGAATACTCAATTTCCCAGTGATTCTGGATGAAGGAGAGCTTTAGAGGGATTTTTGGCCAAAGAGCGGGGTTGTTGCCAGGACCCAAACTAATGAACAGATTCTATTTGGAACACAGTGAGTGAGAGATTTATAACTTGGAGATCCAGACATCAACGTGTTTTTCCATCAAGTGTTTTTATTTTCTTCTCAAGAGAACATTGCGTAACATCACACTTCTATGGTTGTCTGCCCTTGGAAAGTCCCCAGGGAACTGGAGCCCTGGCACACAGGGCATATCAGGAGGGGTGGGTGGGGAAAGGTCTGTGCACTCTCAGGCTCCAGGGAGCTGGTCACTGTACCTTCTCCTTTGAGGGACCAGCCTCCAGCCTCCCTCTTCTACCCGAGCTACAGCTTTCCTTTCTTCTGCTGGGCGCTGGAGGCGGGCTTCCTCCTTTCTTCAGCTGAGCTCTGACAAGGTAGCAGGCAAACAGGCGTTTCACGACTGCGAGATACACAGATTGCAGAACAGCCCTTGCTTTTTGTGTTCCTCCTCCAGATAGGGCTTTTATATATTTTCTCCTGGGAGTGAACTAGCCTGGCCATACACCCATGAGAGGCGTGGGCTATTCACTGAAGCTTCCATTGCCCAGGCAGTGGCAGGACCATCCATGAGACTCCTGACACAGTGGGGATGGGGATGGAAATCAGTGGTGTCCACATTTTTTTTTTTAATGTAACCCTCAGTAAGAAATAAAATAAAAATTAAAAAAGTTTTTTAAAGAAAAAAATAAAAAAAATTGATACTTCCACCCAGAATACACGTGGATAAAACAAAAGTTTAACAAACATCACTGCCCTATTATTTTATTCAATTTTATTTAGGTGGGTTTTTTTGTTTTTTGTTTTTAGAGAGAGTGAGAGAGCGCACAAGTTGGGGGGGGCAAGAGAAAGAGAGACAGAATCCTTTTTTTTTCCTTAAGATTTTATTTATTTATTTGAAAGGGAGAGAGACACAGCATGCGTGAGAGCGCAGAAGCACACAAGCAGGGAGGAGGAGAAGGGGGAGAGGGAGAAGCAGACTCCCCGCTGAGCAGGGAGCCTGATGCAGGGCTTGATTCCAGGACCCTGAGATCATGACCTGAGCCGAAATCAAGAGTCAGTGCTTAACCAACTGAGCCATCCAGGCACCCCAGAAGAGTAGCTTTTCAAATGAAGTTGGATAATGAACTTAGCTTGGGAACCTAAAAAGTGACAGCTCCAGAGGCATCACACACAGAGACCGTGTGTTTATGACTCAGCGCTGGGCAGAAGGGCAGGTGACCTTCTGGAAGGATGTGCTTGTTCCTTGTGCACAGCTGTTCTTTGCCTCTCTTTTCTTTCTGTTTCATACATTCTCACTCAGTACACTCACTCTCTCTATTCCAGCCAGAGTTTATTAGTGTGCTTTGGACGTCTCTGCCTCTACGTCTTTACTCCATTCTTTCCCATCTGGATGTCCTCCCTTCTCCTTGATGCCTAAGTGAATTCTCCCCATCCTTCGAAGTCTAGGTCAAATTTCTGCCACCCCTCCCCCTCCTTCCCTTCTCTTCCTCTTCTTCTCCTCTTCCCCCTTCCTCCCCCCTTTCTTCCTTTTAGAAAGCATTCTACAGAACATTCCAGTCTGAGGTCTTCCACTGGTTAACAATGATATGAACCTATTTTGACTCTGGTACCTCAAGCCCGTGGACTCTTTCACCCCTAAAACCGCAGGTGGGGCCAGTTTGCATACTGAGCTCCTGATATGAACAGGAAACGAAGAACATAGAAATGAGGATGATAATCATCGTGTAGCCAGTAGCTAGGGGAGATTAAATGAGATTATATTAGTAGCTGCCAGTTATTGAAGGCTTGCCAGATTCCCATATAAGCTACCCTATATTTTGCATACATAATCTCATTCGTTCTCCTAATAACCCTGTATGGTAAGTTTTATCACCCTTATTTTACAATTGAACAAACTGAGGCTCAGAGAGGTTATGTAACTTGCCTAAGTTCAGACAGCTAAGAAAGGATAGATCTGAGGGCTTCATAGGGGAGGTGGGTGGTGGAATGGGATAGACTGGTGATGGGTAGTAAGGAGGGCACGTATTGCGTGGTGCATCGGGTGTTATACGCAACTAATGAAACATCGAACTTTACATCAAAAACCAGGGATGTACTATATGCACTAACATAACATAATAAAAAAAATTAAAAAAAAAAAAAGGACAGATCTGGCTTCAAACCTAGGAGAATCAGACCCCGTAACCCACAGCAGTGTGTCTGCCACAGTGCCTGGGACACCATGAGTGATGGGGAGTGGCGGTAGCTGGTGCCTTAGACAGATCACACTACACCAAGTAACAGTCAGTTGTTCTTGCGGGACCTGCCAGCTGCAGAGTTTATATTCTGAAATTTCCCTCTCGTTGCTGCAGTTTAGCTGCGTCTTTGAATTGACCATGGATGAAGAACTCTGTAGGATGGTTAAAAGGAAACTCTTCAAGAACGTGGGAGGAAGGGTGGGCCTCAGGAATGCAGCATTTGGTGGAAATATCTCTTACTCCACTTACGTATATGTATATAAATATAAATAGAAATCAGTTTTTGGTAAATAAATCCTTGGGTCATAGTTTTGAAGAGTTAGTCTGTAATGCACTAGCCTGTGCTGGTCAGGGGCCGTGGCTGGTTTTGCCGTGATGTCCATGCTGGCGACTTAGAGATGAAGGCCACTGGTCTTCTCAAAGTTCTTCAGGTCGGGAAGAGGGAGTTCTGCATTTTAGAGAGGGGTGTTATATCTGAGCTTCCCCAATCAGAGGTGCAGTTTTGACTTCGAGGGAAGTGCCCTGTGTTTTAATCAAGAATCAGTCCCAAGAAGGACTCAGAGCTCTCTCTTCTGTTCCCTTTAGAGCATCAATTGAAGAGAAATATGGCAAAGACCTTCTCAACCTCTCCAGGAAGAAGCCGTGTGGACAGTCGGAGATCAAGTAGGTGCCACGCTTTGTTCCGGGTTCCAGGTCGACCAGTACTGCCAGGAGCCCCCATGGCTTCAGCAGACAGAGCTGGCCAGTGGGGTCAAGTGTGTTGGGTGAAAACAGTTTTTAATTGTTTTTCCCCCCTTATTTTCAGTTGTGAAAAACACAAAAAATAGAAAGAAGGCTCAAATGAACTATGAAGCCACAATCCATTAGTAAAACTTTCTAGATTTTCTTTGAAATCTTTTTCTATGTATACTTTTTCATAAGGAGGATTATACTGTATATAATTTGATACTAGACATTTAATAGAGGGGCTTAAGCAAGGCACACATGCACACACACTGTGACAACTCTCAGAGATTGTCTTTGCCCCATTTTATAGTTCTCACCACTGATGTGAGATTTCTGTACAATTATTTATTCTTCCGTCACTCACTGAGTACAGATATGGCTTTAGGAACACACCCCATCTCATCTACAGGGCTCCTGTATCGATATTTATTGAGCTCTCCGATATTTAGCAGAATGAGTCTGCTCCAAAATGGTATATTTTTCTAAAGATTTACTTATTTATTTGAGAGAGAGAGAGAGTGAGAGAGCGAGTGCAGGGTTGGGGGAGAGGCAGAGAGAGAAAGAGAGAGAACCTCAGGCATTCTCCCTGCTGGGCACAGAGCCTAGTGAGGGGCTTGATCCCAGGACCCTGAGATGAGGATCTGAGCCAAAACCAAGAGTCAGATGCTTAACTAACTGAGCCACCCAGGTGCCCTGATCCAAAATGATATTTATTATATTCTTACACATTTGACTTATAATTTAGTAGACTCATAGAGAGCCTCTAACACCATTCTCTCTGTTCTGTGACAAAAGCCAGACAGTGTTCCTTCTAAGAGTGTACCTTGGAAAGAACGATGCAATGAGAGGGGGTGCCTGGGTGGCTCAGTCATTAAACGTCTGCCTTCGGCTCAGGGCGTGATCCCAGGGTCCTGGAATCGAGCCCCGCATCAAGCCCTGCATTGGGCTCCCTGCTCCGCTGGGAGCCTGCTTCTTCCTCTCCCACTCCCCCTGCTGGTGTTCCCTCTCTCACTGGCTGTCTCTTTCTCTGTCAAATAAATAAATAAATAAAATCTTTAAGAAAGAAAGAAAGGAAGAAAAAGAAAGAAAGGAAGGAAGGAAGGAAGGAAGGAAGGAAGGAAGGAAGGAAGGAAGGAAGGAAGAAAGGAAGGAAGAAAGACGCAATGAGAAATGATTCCTGGTGATGGTGTCTCCAAGGTTGGTGTAAAAGGTCATTGGGGGACTTGTATTTCTGTCACCTTCAGGATGATTGTTAAGAAGGGGCCCTTGATAAGAGTGCAAGACTCTGCTTCTCTGTAGACTAGTTAGACTCTTTCATCTCATGGACCACATAGAGAGACTCAGGTCTCTAATGGGCTACGTTAGGGTTTAAGGCCAAGGCGCTTATTTAGAAGGGTGGCAGAATATTTTCTTTTCCCACAGTGAAGAACACTAGGGAGAAAAGGAGATGGACGTTGCTAGGCTACCACCCCCAAGGTTCCGATTCTCTTTCTGGATTGTCATCATGTCCTGAACAAGGGAAATGGCAATTAAGTGATGATGTGAAACAACAGAGCTAAGGACAAATGAAAGAGAGATTTGGACTGACCTTTTAGTGGCCCTTCAGCCAGTTGCTTAGGGTGGGAGAAAAATTTTAGACCCCGAACAATTTATGAGCATGGCTGGGTTTCAGCTCCAGGACTCCCTATCAAGAAAGACTTCTGGTTGTACCAGCTGCTATCTCCCTCTGCCTTTCTCACTAATTCCAGTAGTAAGTCTGTGCTTCAGTGAGGCTTATTTGTCCTTCTGGACCACTGGCACTCTTGTTTGATGGGGATACTTCCTAGGACATTGTGTTCCTTGAAAAATTGTGTCAAGATGGGTAAAGTGAATGGAGAATGTGCAGTTATGTTTTCCTGCTTGATGTCTTTGTAATAATTGGAAATTTTTGTGTGAGAAAAGGCATGGAGAGAAAAGAATCCTTTCTTTTGGGATAAATGAACAGAGCAGGAAAAGCAAAAGAGCTAGAAGAAGTGGCCAGCTGGAAAAGATAAGGATTTTTACTTTTGCAAAATAGCAAAACTTGCCACACACATGTGTATGTAGAGGAATGATCCATTATCTTATGTGTTGCTGCTGGGGTCCATGAATTCACAAAGTTCCATTCCTACTTGAGTGGCCGGGGTGAGCCCAGTGACACCTGCTTCTATGAAGGCAGCATGAGCAAGGAGATTCCCGGGGCCAAGTGACCTCAGAAGGAGGTTTACTTAAGAAAGTGTAGGGTGGGGGAGAACTCGAACCATAGGCAAGGGGGTCTCTCAGAGAAGAGGAGCCGGGGTTGTAAGAGGATAGGGGAGACCAGGAGAAGGTGTGAAAAACGAGTCAGGGTCTTTCTCCACCAAAACCATGAGCTAATAAATGTATGTTTTAAGCTGCTAAATTTGTGGCAATTTGTAGTCAGCAATAGAACACCAATACAATGTGTTTAATGTCTGTTCCCCCCATTAGAGTCTGAGGCCTCGGACCATGTCTGTCTTGTACCAGTGAATCATTAACATCTGCCGCAACACCTGGCTCATAGTTTATGTTCAATAAGCACATGATTGATGAATGAATGAAACGGGGCAATCAGGAGCCAGAGTTTGAACCCTTCCTTTATTGGCTTGTATCTGTATTTCTAATGATCATCCCTTATAGAAGGACCGGTATTCTTATGAGAAAGGGACCATAACTCCTAGAGTACCATCGGGGGAAATGAAGCATAAGGAATTTTGGCATTTTGCTCTACCCAGGTAGACAGCGGAGAATGTATAATGCTTGAGATTGAGAGAGTAAGAAAGAGGAAAGTGAATGGCCAAAGTCTTGATCCTTTGCGGTCTTCCCAAGCTCACGGGCACAGTCGAGCTGACAGGCCACAGGATGCGGGCAGAGAGAAGCGTGCAGTGGCATTATAAGATTGCACAGCCAGTTTCTAGAACTGAAACCGTACATGTGCTTGTTTTTTAGCACCCTGAAGCGGGCCCTGGAAGTCTTCAAGCAGCGTAAGTGATTCTCTAAACTGTGTTTCCTGGCCCTGGCACGTGCTGGGTCTATCTGTTGCTGGCGATGGGTTTTAATTTGAATAGCAATCTCATATTGGGTGAAAAAAAATTAGAGCAGCTCCCAAGGTGAGAAGGCACTCTGCAGAGTGGAAATGCGCAGGAGAACCCATCCTCCATACCTCGCATCATGATGTGCATTTGACTCACTGAGAGCAGTGGTTCTCACACTTGAAATCCAGGGTAAGACCCTGGCACTTTGGTCTTCAAGGGGTCCAGTCTTGTTCTCTCTATATGTTTTGGAAAGAATGTGTGTGTATATATATATATATATATATATATATATATATATATATATATATGAGAGAAAGAGAGAACACAAGCAGGGGAGGAGGGGCAGAGGGAGAGGAAGACGCAAACACCCCACTGAGCAGGGAGCCCCATCCCAGGACTCTGGGATCATGACCTCAGCTGAAGGCAGATGCTTAACTGACTGAGTCACCCAGGCGTCCCCAGTTCTTTTTTTTTTTTTTTTTTTAAGTAATCTCTACACTCAACATGGGGTTTGAACTCACAACCCCCAGATCATGAGTTGTATGCTCTACCAACTGACCAGCCAGGTGCCCCCCACTTCAGTTCTAATAGACGCCAGCCCTGTTACTCTGAAAGTGCCTTTAAGGCTTTCTGTTCTTCCCACTACTTGGTGCTTCCAAGCTAAGAATTTTAACGTGGCATCATAGATATGATATGTGCTTAAAGTGTTTCTGTAGCTAGTTGACTGGTTCTAGATGTGTGTAAATGTTAGCTAAATAGATACTCATCTTAATTTTTCCATAGAAGGTGACTTCTTCCCTCTTTAACCACCAATGAATACATTTCTCAAGGGTGAAATGTTTCTCATGTTTCATGTTTCTTGGACACCCTGCAAGACTAACCATGTGGCCCAAGGGAGCTTCAGCCCAGGCTGGGTATGCTAAACCTGTATACTTGCTCATACTTGACTTATTTTCTTCCCCCCCAAAAATAGTTTTATTTCCTTCTTATTAAAAAAACATAAACATATAAATATATTTATCTTAAAAATTCAAACAACTACCTAGTTAGACAATTAACTATCAAGAAGATAGTAAACATCTGAACTTTCACTTCATAGTGATAAGCAGTTATTGGTGAATATGACTCTAGAAGCTTTTATGAAATTAAACTTATATGCAAATATATCTAGTCATATAAATAAATAGGATAATACTGTGGGAGTGGTTCAGAATCCGTGGGGTGAGGGCAGAGCCTATGTTTTTAAATCAATTTCGAAATGAAAATATCAATGTTTTAATCATGCTAGCAGTTTGGTATATATCTTTCTAGACCTTTTTCTATGCATTTATAATTCTCTTTCTCTTTCTTCAATTGCAGACATACACACCCAGATGTGAGTTTTTGTATAAATGAGATCATACTATACCTAGCTCTCTATAATTTGTTTTTCTTAATATTATCTAAACATCTTCCAATTTCAGGTCATATAGATCTGCCTCATTCTTTCACATTTGGAAGTTTCGAGGGGCACCTGGCTGGCTCAGTCAGTGGGGCATGTGACTCGATCTCACACAGTTGTGAGTTGAAGCTCCACATTGAGTGTAGAGATTACTTAAAAATGAAATCTTTAAAAAAGAAGAAAGAAAACTTTGATCTTACAAAATGCCAGACTTCCTCCAGAAAGGTTGTGCTGATTTTTCCCTCCACCAAAAGTGCTGTTTTTCCCCATGTTTGCCAATATGAAGAATTTTCACACTTCAAAAAACTTCCCCAACTGAAAACCAAAAAATTATATATTCTGGGATGTCAAGTTCTACATTTTTTTCTATAGCTTTAAGGCTGAATCCATTTTCTAATGTTTATTGGTCATTTAGCCAATCTTTAAAAAAATGTCATGCTCTTTAACCGATTTATTATACTGGAATATATATATATATATATTTCTTTTGATTTGTAAAAGCTCTTTTAATATTGCCATTTTCTCTTTGTTATATAAATTGCTAATATTTTCCCAATTTGTCATGTATCTTCGAAACTTGTTCAAGGTTGTTTTGACACACACAAGTTTAAAATTTTTTCTTAGGCCGGATCTGTCCATATTTCTAGCTTTAATGTCATGCTTCTATTTGTTTTCTTAGAACAAGTAAAATAAGAAATTTTTTTGAGTTATAAAGGTAAGCCATGCTCATTGCATAGATCTTAGAAAATAAGGGGAAGAAATCACCAGTAATCTTTCTATCTAGAAATAACTATTGATAGGCAAAATTTTTGTGTATGACCTTTCTTACAAATGTTCAGGCTCATGTTAGAGATGGAAAGACTGTTAGAGTCATCTAATGAGAAGTAAGTTTCGAATTTGAAATTGTAGTGGGTTTCGTGATGTCTTCTAGAATGTAAGCTCCATGAGCTGGGGCCTTGGCTGTTTTTCAGTCCAGCCCTGGGCACACACTAGGTTAGTGACAGCCAGTGGTAGGAGGCTAAACTAAAGGTTTGCTAGCTTTGGTCTTGGTGGCAAGGGCAATGCTGAGCACATGGAAGGAATCAATAAAGGTTGGTGACCGTGTGAGGTAGGTTAATTTGACCACTTGCTCCAGTATTTTGTGTATGTTTTGTGTGGTTTTATATATTTGAATTCAGACCTGTGTAGATCTTGTGTATTGTTTTTTGTTTTGTCCTGTTTTTTTACATTCTTTTTGCAGAGGTAGACAGTGTGGCCCAATGTCACATTCAGCTTGCCCAGACTCTAAGAGAAGAGGCCAGGAAGATGGAAGAATTCAGGGAAAAGCAAAAGCTACAACGGAAAAAGGTTGGATTTGTGTATGTGTGAAGACATTGCTTTTCCAAGACTCCAAGCTTGTCTGTTCATCAAACTCCTTGGCTCGTTCCTGCCTTCATGCAGCCATGCTCTTCTTCTAACCAGCCTATGAGATTATTTATTGGGAAACCACGTGGAGACCCAATCTAGATGGTTATGTCTCTAGGCCCATTTGCACCCGGGTCAGTTCTCTTCGAATTCTTGGAGGATTTAGGGGTCTGGCCGGCCTTCCTCTTCTTTTCATATCTGCTGCCACTATCCAGACTGTGACTGGCAAGGGGAGCCCTCTGTCTTTAGTAGAGTTGAGGGCATTTAACCCAGAGGGCTCCCAGATCACACTCCTCCGTAAGGGAAGGGTAAGACGTGGAAAAGATTCACATTCTCCCAGAGACTGTGAAGTCCAAACACCTTATTTTACAAATAGGCAAACTGAGGCCCTGGGAAATCCATGTCCTTTTTGTCTTCAAAGCAGGTATACATAGGCTCTTTCCCATTGATGGGATTTACTCTGTTCGACTACATGGAAGGAGATGGGAGTAAGCAAGTGTTAATAAAACTGGCAAACATTTGAGAAGTTATAAAGACCAAGGAAAGAAGTCCAGATTTATAGTAGTAAAGTGTTCCTTAGACTAGACCAGCCTCTATTCTGACTCCCTTCTATTTTGTTCCTAAATGACTTACATATCCAGGTTGGCCTGGCGGCCAAGTGGGGCCCTTCTACAATTTCTTTTTTATATCTGGTCTATAAGGTTAGAACCTCAGCTTCTCATGGTGGGGACAAGCTCTTTCCTATTTGGCATCCAAGGATTTCCAACCAGGTCTCCCCAGATAGCTCTGCATGGACTTTTTGGAAATCCATCCTCATCCTGGCTCCTGACCATCTGAAGGTCATTGTCGGTAGTGTGTTTACCCAGTAAAACATCCAGCTGTTAAGGCTGATTCTACCCGTACGTCAATCTCAGCAACTTTGCCTCCAGGTTCTAAGTCAGAGGCTAATTCCAGCTTCTTTGGTGACCACTTGGCATTTGGAGTGGGTGGCATCCTCTTAAAAGCCTGACTGCCTTCATCTTTTGTCATTTCCTGAGCTGCTCTTACAGCTGTGCCTGCTGTTAGGAAGGAAGGGTGGACACTAACATGTAAGGAACACCATATCGTGTGATTTCATACACACTCACGCTTCATGTAGCAGGTTTGAGAGGTGCATCTGGCCTCAGATATTTTTCAGAGCAGAAATAATATGCATATTACACCCACCCGTTGGGTAGTCACACTGATTTTGGCTGACATTGCCAGCCCTGCCCACCTACCTAGAGGAATAACCATTTTTCAGAGGCAAAATGCCTTAGACAATCAGAATCTGTGCGTACATGATTTCCAGGAAGAGGAGCAGAGGGTCATTTCCTCATGTTTCCAAGTGCCTTCAGTAGCCTTGGTCATTTCAGGAAGAGTTCTGTTAATTTTGCAAGGCTTCTGAAACTTCCCCTCCTAACAAGTTAAAAAGACCAAATTCTCGTAGCTCGAAGAATGTGTTCGGAATTCTGTTAAGCAATAGAGGAGCCAGTGTTTGACCCACGGCTGTCATCCCAGTTCCCTATTTTCTGTGTGCTCTCTACAGCAGGAGAGCGCCTTCCCAGCTTTCTTAGAGAAGTCCAAAGTTTATTAATAAATTTGCAGTTACTTGTGTCATGGTGAACTCTGGGTTGTACCACTTCTGTAGTTAGATGCATTTTTTTAAAAAATCAAACTTTGGGCGAAAATGTGTCAGTACTAACTTCTCATTTTCACTGGCCCAACCCTGCATGCTTTGGTCTTCCACTTTTTGGAAATTAAGCCATTTCCACTTACCAAGGGAAGCCATCAGTTGGTAGTTGGTTTCTTGTAGTAACTTGGGGAAGGGGAAGTGCGGGTAGAATGACTGATCAGAAGTTAATGGTGTACTTGCTTAGACAACTAGATTTCTGAGGGTGATGAACAACACAGACATGGTCATCCTTCCTTCACCGAGTCTAGAGCGTGGCCAGAGACTGGTGTGACATAGTCATCACGATAAAGCGCGACGAGCCTTAACTAAAGGTAAAGATGCCACCTGAACATGCAGTGGGGACACCTGACCTCATCAGGGAGGCTGGGAAGGCCTCCTCGGGGAAGACCTTGAAGCTTGCCCCTTGGAGGGACAGCACATGGCCAGGAGCTCTCCTCTGGAGCCCACATTCTGTTCTGTGCTTTCAGCCAAGATTGCGTTGATCATGGCCGAACGTGGCTCTGCCTGTGCAGTGAGCAATCTCCGAAGACAGGAACCTCCTGGGTTATACGGAGTGACCAGCTTTCTGAATACAGTCTGAATGTGGACAGACAGACACACAGACCACTGAGCAGCTATTTCAATAATTTACCACAGGGTCATTTGGCTCATTTATATATCTCTTCTTTCTTTCTCCCGCCCTCTTGCTTTTCCCACCTTAGAGCACAGGTGATAGTTGTGGCACTACTTTGTGTTACCAATAATACAACAATTCGATTTCCACTGGGTCTGGCCTTAGAAGACCTGCCATGAGTAGGTCACTCTGTAGGTGAATATGGACATGAGGAGACTTTAATCAGAGTGATGTAGCATTTAGAGCTGGACTTGGTGTCACTGAATGGCCTTGAGCGATATCACCTCTTGGGCCCCGGGGATCACACCTGTCCACATACAAATGCTGGGCCTCCTCAAACGGAGAGAGGAAGAGGAAGCGGAAAGGTCTGGCTAATAGGACTTTGTAGCCACCTGGGAGCACTTGAAGCAGGTGTTATGTGCAAGTTGGACATAAGGCGGCCTGGCTGGGGCCATAAACTGTAAAATAGTAGCAGCCCCCGAACTGGAAGCATGCTATGTGTCTATTTGGGCTGGAAAGGACCACGGAATAGACCAACATGGCTAACTGATCTGCTCCAGGGAGTCTGGGAAAATTAGAAACCATTAACAAACACACCCAGCTCCACCTCCTGGCGGAGGTATATAGGCGCTCGTGTGAACCAACAGCTTCCTGTCTGTGATGGCAAGGACCTTCCCACGAGTCTTTGCATGTGGGGCTCATGTCTGTTCTCTGTGCCTACAGTGTCTTCACTATTAGCAGATGCATGGCCACCTCTTGGTCACTCAGTTTCTGCTGGGCTAGAAGATGACTGCTCTGTTTTCTGAAAGGCCCATGCCCCCCCGCCCCGCCCCGGAGAATTTCACGTATTACACAAAATTTGTATTTGAAGTGAGACCATGCCAAACATTCCATCCAGATGTCTTAAAAATCCATCCAACCATGTTTGTGTTGATAACACAAAAATTAAATTTTCCAGAAGAAAGAGAAATCACATTTGAGCATCATTTTCAATATTATTATTTTGCATTGTATCATTTTGCACAAGAGCAATGCCATAGCTCATTTTGAATGATTGCATCTCTTGGTCTTTTATACACCCATTTGGTTTTATAGAGCTATCGTAAGAGATAATGATAGGTTAGGGTAACGATTAGGAACAAGGGCACAGGAGTCAGGTTGTGCCCAAATCCCAACTCCACTACTTGCTTGGCTAAATTAATCCACCTCAGTTTACTGTCAAGAAAATGGAAATAAAGAGTACTCACAGCCATTGCGATGCGTGAAAACTGCTTAGCACATAATACCCGATAAAAGGGAACTACTACTATGTCTGAGACATATGTTTTTATTATTTGCTCCATTACTTTGAATAATGAAAGTGTTAACATCACAGCCACAACGAAATTGCTGCCAATTGAACTCAACAGAGTCATTTACCTTTCCTGGATTAGATGGGGGTAAAGAGAACCCCTTCTTTTAGCTGTCCTACAAACATTTCTTCTCATACTGCCTGGGCTCCTTGCTGCGTAAGGGGGTGCCACTGATGGGTGTTGACATAGGTTTACAGAATAAAGATTGCTTTTAAAATATGAATGGTGCCTTAACAAGAGTTTTAAAATCCTATTTGAAACCTAAATTCTTTGATTCCCCAGATTTACTGAAGAGACCGCTCCAAGGATCAATGATTCTCCATGGCGGCTAGTGGCCGCCCAAGTTCAAAGGCGGGTCTCACCATTAACCAGCCATGAGACCTTGGGCAGGTGGTTCAGCCTCTCTGCTACCGTTTCCTTGTTTGTGCAATGGGGGTAATAGATAGCACATCTGCCTTCCGGGTGTGTGAGGACTAAGCACGATAGTCCATGTTGAATACTTAGTCCTCAGAGTAAACTGGCATCGACAGTAATTTGTCTTTTCTTAATAGTGCTTGTCCTCTCTTCACAGACAGAGCTGTTAATGGACGCTGCCCATAAACAAAAGAGCTTACAGTTCAAGAAAACCATGGATGTGAGTCCCACTTAATTTATTTTTTATTTATGTATTTATTTTGAAAAGATTGTATTTATATATTTGAGAGAGAGAGAGAGCATGTGCACGAGGGAGGGCTGGGGCAGAAGGAGAGGGACCAGCAGACTCGACACAGGGCTTGATCCCAGAACCCTGAGATCATGACCTGAGCCGAAACCAAGAGTCGATGCTTAACGGACTGCACCACCCAGGTGCCCCGAGTCACACTTCATTGCCTTCTTTTTGTCACGGTGACATTGTCTGAAATCCTGAGCATATTCCTGAAAATAGCATTTCAATAATATTAATTAGTGCAGTGGTTTGGGAAAACAACCTTTAGAAGTTTGACTTTCTTTCTTTTAAAGGCCTCGGAAAGACTGAGGATGAAACTGGATAGAGGAAACAAAATGATAGTGACTTTCTGGTCACCTGGGAAGGTCAATTTAAATATTTCAGGTCAAGACACAAAAGCATCTGTATACCATGATGCCATTTATCTTGTTGGATTTGAGCCTTTTCTCGGTGACTATTTTGGATCTTGATGTCTCACCTATTTTACTGAGGGACTCCTTCCTGTTTCAAGATCTGAAAACTGTAAAAGCCTTCCTTGAGTCATTTATTTAAAAAAACACTTAACAAGACAGGGCTAAGATTGCTAGCGCCCTCAGTCTAGCGCTCATGACTCCATCTCTGTACAGAGGTATCGTCATGATATTCTCTGACTGTGACAGGCTATCTGGTAACCCAGTTACAAAAGCAAACGTCCCCAATGTTGACGGCGTGTGTGGTCTGTTCTGCATCATTCTTTCCCATGATGCATGGTGCCTCAAAAGCCACTGATACATAGTTAGTGTAGCTGCAGAAATAGCGTTGGACAATAAATCATTGTTCCCAGAACTTTTATGTTTTGAGCAGTCTGGGGTGAGCTTTCTTCCAATTGAAGAGAAAGCCTTAGTGAAATACAAGTGTCTAAACTCTGTCTTCTCCCTACCTGAAGAGCCACATTAGTGCTGTAACTTTTGCTTCGACTGTCAAAAATGAGGGGCACCTGCGTGGCTCAGTCGTTAAGCGTCTGCCTTCGGCTCAGGTCATGATCCCAGGTCCTGGCATTGAGCCCTGCATTGGGCTCCCTGCTCCGTGGGAAGCCTGCTTCTCCCTCTCCCACTCCCCCTGCTCGTGTTCCCTCTCTTGCTGCCTCTCTCTGTCAAATAAATAAATAAAATCTTAAAAAAATGATTTAGAAAACTCAAGAGAAAGGAAGACTATTGTACTTACTCACTTTTTGCTGACTGTGTCCTTTTTTCCTCTTGATGTTCCAAGGTTTCTTCCTTTATAGTTTCCTTTTGCTTAGAGAATTTTTTTTTTAAAGTAGGCTCCACGCCCAATGTGGGGCTTGAACTCATGACCCTGAGATCAAGTGTCACATGCTCTACTGACCGAGCTAGCCAGGCACCCCCGAGAAAACTTCCTTTAGCCAATTCTATAGAATGGTCTGCTAGCGACAAATATTCTGAGTTTTTCTTTATCTGCGAATGTCTTGATTCCCCCTTTGGTGTTAAAGGCTATTTTCACTGGATACAGGATATAAGATTGGGTATAGGATTGTGTGTTGATAGTGCTTTTCTATCAGTACTTGAAAATCGCCACTTTCTTGTGGCCTCTGTGGTTTCTGATAAGAAAGCTGCCATAACTCAAATTGGTTTTCCCTTGTAAGGTGTCATTTCTGTTTAAGATTTTTTTTTTTTTAAGTTTTCAGAAGTTCACCAATGTGTTTTGTCATGGATTTTTCTTTGGGCTTGTTTTGTTTGGGGTTTGATCAACTTCTTGAATCTGTAGGTTTACATCTTTTGCCAAATTTCAGAAGTTTTCAGCTATCTATTTCTCCAAGTGCATTCTCAGCCCACCTTCCTCTCCTGGGGTTGCAGGGACATGAGTGTTAGATCTTTTGCTATGGTGCCAAAGGTCCATGAGGCTCTATGCATTTTTT